>NC_135510.1:4168610-4468610 GCF_051989575.1 Stigmatopora nigra | reverse complement strand
TGAGTAGCTGCTATTGACGACAAGAGACGTGCAATTCATTTGGGCCCAATGTTTGGCAGCTGAGAACACATACGTACACATGTACGTAGACACGGCTTAACAACTTAAAATTGTTACTTTTGGTGAAATATATCCACCGACAGTTTCCTAAAATGTGCAAGGCATTGTCGTCAAAATAGCACGACTCATTAAAACTTTGTAACCACATAAACTGTTCCCATTAAAGTGTTAAATAGCCTGAATATTTTGTATGTAGAGACGCGAGTAAGCACATATACCGACCGCTGTACCTTTTTCCCTTCCCCAATACATTTCCTTGGTATCGTAAAATCAAAGTCGGGTCACTAGGACTCACATGAAAAATATGTGATCAGGATATTCCTACTTTATATGGAACTAGACCTTTTTGAGTGGGTGAGAGGGAGTTGAATACATTATGAACCAGCACTGGTGAGACCATGGCACATACTCTGATTAATATTGCATTCGTGGAAAGAAACTAATTAGGATTATAAATCAACTCCTACTTGAAGTGAACAGCAAAGCTGCTTCAAATACTCAAAGATCACCATTAAAAACAGAAACATGCAATTATAGATATTACATATACAAATAATACCTTTGGTATGGAACATTTGGATACTCAGAGATTTTTTTTCACCGAATGAGGAAATATTTCAATTATTTAGTATGTCGAAAAAATGTGTATGAATTTGTTATCTACTCAATTTGTTGTAGTTTTACTACAAATTAAAAAAGTGCAATAGTACAGATTATATCCTTTGGAACACTGTACTGTGAACATTCAGATAAAAACACAGCCAATCTTTTATGAATAACATTTCCTAGAAGGAAAGGTAGAAGAAGACCAACCTGTGATGGTAACAAAGGCGTTTCCCTCCTCCCCCAGCAACGGATTAATGAGTCGGCAGCTGTAGGTGCTGTTAGGCTCCAATACGACAGTCAGCACGCTATTCAGAGAGAAGAGACCCTCCTCGTTGGCTACCACCGAAGTGGTGACGTTGTCCGTCAAGTTTCGGCCAGTACCATCCTGCCACATGACATCCGCTTCCGGGTAGCCGCCATAAGCCACGCAAGTGAGAGCCATTTCTTCGCCTGGTCTCAGGGTGGATTCACTTTGGACGGTCACTACGGGCCTTGAGTATGGAGCTGGATCAACAGGGGAGATGTTGATTAGTAAAAGTTGTGGATGAGGTAGATTTAAAGAGGGGAGTGATTATTCAGGGCCAGGAAATTCCATATTTTGCTTTTTTTTTTTGGTCTCGAACAAAATTGTTGGTTCGGTGAGCTTCATTTCTACATTGCAATTCTCATAAGAGCCTTGATAACAAACCCATGCATGTGCAAATATTGTTCAATTATTGGATAAGCAGGGTAAAATGGTAAAATATTGAAGTAAAAAAAAGGAAATCCGAGAGATGTGATGCTAACCCCCAAAAAATGTTACCAAAGCGTCCCTTTGCTACATAAGCCTGTTACACATCCAAAAAGGTGTGGAATTTCAGAAGTGTTTTGCACTACGTTGCGGTCACTTTCTCACATATATAGCAAGCCACACCACAGTTCACTTGGACAGAGAATGCGACCGAGGTCTTGGATTGAATGAATGCTTTCCACCAGAATTTGCTAGTTTGTATTAGCATGAGGTAAGTCGAACCTTTGGCACGGAAACATACTACAACTCCACACTTTTCTCAGAAAATGTCAATCTATACCCTAGAAAATGAAATGTCAGGAACCTGTGACAGTTGTAAATTGCCCATCCCTGCAAATGGGTAAAATACAACCTATGTAAAAAGAATGTATGCATGGTGGGGAAGTAATGCTAGTCTCTATCACCAATCCCAATCCCTTGAGCTTTGCAAGAGTACAAAGGTGGAAGAGAAAATAGGCTGCTCTATTCCCGGAACCAATCATGGCACAGCAAACAATGGGGTGGCGCTGAGACTGAGATGATTTAAGTTAGTCTGACATCTTTATAAGAAGTACTTTTGACATTGAAACAAGAATTACTGGGCTTTCTGATAACTACAACGCAACTCTAGGAAACACAGACTGGAATTAAGTTCACGTTGACCAGCTAAAAAGCTTTCAGAGGAATGTTAGAGGATGTACTTTAGGGTGGTTCATTTAGTAGAGTGAGTCCTACAATAATAGAATGTTAGGCAAATCAAATGTGGTCTCCAACTTTTTTTTTTTTGCATGTTTTCATTAGCAAAAGGGCATTCCAGTCAAATGTCAAATTGTATTGAGGTCTACATAATGGCTTTGCATAGGTTTTAAAACATGCACCTTCCCGCTGTAATCAATTCTGTGTTATGGATTCCAACAATGCATTTGCAGCAGAGAGAAAGCAAACAAAAGATGAGCCTTAATGTAAACTAACAAAGGAAAACCACAGGCAAATGATGAGAAAAAGTATGACAAGATCAGAAACTAAAGCGAAATCCCTAATAATATAAAATGATACTTTTTCCATGACACTGTGCACTGTTAAAATGGTGTCTGGCAGGAAACTGAGCTCTAAATTGCTCCCAATGGATGCCTAGGAGAAGCATTTGTCCAGAGCTGTTTCATGATTTCTTTTAAATTAGTTTGTTCTACCGAGATTCAAAACTAAAGTGTGAATCTCATTGTTTGATTTTGATTGTGTTCATTATTTATCAATTTTAGCTACTTCTATAAACGGTGCTCATTTTAAAAAGGATTGGCAACGATTTTGTCCACCTATGCATGGTGAAAAATGGGAACTATTATTATTATCATTACCATAGCATACAATATAACAATTGCAGTGCACTATATATTAGGAATATCATGAATAGTAAATTGTATCGTTGGTGACCGAATATATTGTTAAATTTTGTTACAATCCATCTGACTGTCAGCCTCTTTTATATCCAGAGGCTTTTCCTATTTCCATTTGTAGCCGGAAGGAAATATACAATGAAAGCTGTTTAAAAATAGAAACATCTATAAATTTCAAGTATAAAATGGAATCAATTTGTCACTGTTGCAAGACATTGTTTTACTTACTGGCTAGGAGGGAGAGAGAAGAAGAAAAAAAACCCATCATTATTCATTAACACTACCTGATGCAGAACACTCCTCTGAGACAAGAGTGGCCTTTTTTCAATGTGCTATCATAATTTCCATGTCGAAAATATTAAAAAAATATTGAAGAATCAATACAATATTGAGGTTCAGATACTTTTTTGAGCAACAATATCAAGTAGTCCTTGTGTGCTTATGTAGTACAGCGCCGTATACAAGAGATTAAATACGCTGTTATCATTTCAGGTTTTGTGAGTTCTACTTATTGTCGGGTGCTGCTTATAATTACAAATTAAAACAATTTGAATGTATATTTTTGTTAGCATAAAATGGGGTTTAATTGAACACAAGCCTCGTCTTATCTTGTCTTTTTAAAGTGTGGGTGGTGCAAAGTTAAACTCACCGGCTACCTGCAGATACAAAGCAGCACTGCCGTATTCCTTCACTCTGACAAAGCAAGTGTAGCTGCCTTCGTCAGCCACTACCACCTTCTTTAGCAGCAGTGAGGCGTTGCCCGAGCCTAGCTCACTGGGGAACACGGCGGTGCGGTTGACGAAGCTTTCAGCCTGGTTTACCAGCTGAACGTGTCCTTCGCTGTATCCGTACACACCGCGCTTGGTGTCGGTCAATTGCCAGAAGACAGTCACGTCAGAAGCATTGAAAGGGCCAGCGGGCCTGAAGGAACAGTTTAGGGTGACGTCCCTGCCGTGCAACGCCACCATTGGCTGGTCGGGAACTTGCACCTCCATCAGGGCTATGGGACAGAAACAGTAGCAGGTGAATTACTTTGCAAAAACAAGTTGGATTTTCAAACATAAGGCGTTTGCAAGTGGATAAGACTCTAAACTTACTGGTCTAAAATATAGGTATTGGATTAGAACGACAAAAATGTGTTAAACTTGCAGTAACACGACGCACAATCCCTTCTGTGTAATAACTTAGGGGTGAGGTAACATGAAATTACTTGGGCAGTGATCTGCCTCCTACTGGCTGACTGAAGGTAAGTGAGAAACAGTGAGAGGTAAGTGATCCGCTCGGAGTGATGCAATGTATCCATCATGGCAGAATGCCAAATTACGAGTCTGAATTCATGACTTATTTGGGTCTTTTGCTGGGAAAACGCACCTTATGGAGAAGCACTACCAATTTCGTCATACGCAACTGGCTATGATGACAATTAGGCTTTTGTCGAGTCAATGATGATGACAAAGCCTATGTCCGATTATTATTAAAACATATCTTATAAAAAAAACTGCATCAGGACATCCCTCGTAGTCAAAAATGCATGTAAGTAGCTTTGTAGCCATTGAGGTTGAGAAAATGTACAATCATTAAAGACCTGCTGTCCGCCACAACGTATACTCAGCATGCCACACAAATACATCAAAAAGTTCCATGTTAAAACGGAGAAAAACCCATAGTCTTAAACACCAAGCAGTTTAAAATGGATGCACGATCTGCTTCAGGAAGCTAAATTGCTTGCGTAGTCTGGCAGCAGGAAGTGGGTAAAAAAGGATTAAAGCTACGGTGAAGCAAAAACTCTTGAGTGTACATTTTTCTTAGACAAAGCCTATGCCGCTTTTATTGAAACGTTGCTGATTAAATGGCACGTGCACGCGCGGCATTGTTTGTCTAGACGAAGGCAAGAACGTAATTATTCCGGATTTAGCGACCATCTCAAGCAGCCATTTGTGGCATCCTCGCCAGTCAGCGTTCCCCGTTGATCCCTGGCTGCTCGTATACAACCCCAAGACACTCATCTGCATCACAGGATGGAGAAAAAATGGAGGCAGGAAGGGGGGAGAAAATAAAAAACACTTGGGCCCTAGGAGCGACACAGTTTTGTGTCTATAATTATTATAATCATGGTAACATTTTTTGCCTCTTCACCCTCCTTTGAACTCTACTCCAGGGCTATTGTCAGCATCAGCCCACTTTGGTATGAGGTAGTTTCAACCAAAGGCAGAGGTGCGTTAATCAACTAGCCAATTAACAACAAACAAGACTTTCATCTAAGTGCCTTCATGTATAGACGCTGAGTCAAGGCCTATTTTTTTTTTTTGTACTTTAGAATTAACACATCCCAAAAAGGTAAGTCTTCTCGAGTGACACATGAACAGTACCCCCTATTGGCCAAGAGTTTAAATGCTACAAGGTAATGGAGGAGAAAAAAGGTTCCGATGCTTTAATAATCCATTTTCTGTTTATCGTTTTAGAATTTGTAATAACATTTTATGGGGGACAGAGTCGATGGAGTGTCACCTTGATAACTGAAGAAGTTGACTGCGTAAAGGATGTTTTGTTTCTACATTAGAGATGGGCTTTGAATTCAAATGTTGCCCAGTAAAATTTGGACTTGAAACGGCAATGATCAACCTCTCAAGGTTGCTGCTTTCATAAAAAAATAAAAAATAAACATTTTCCAGGGTCCATAGTATATGTGAACCAAAAATCTTTTAGCAAAAATGCTATATTTTTAATGTCTTCTTATTTTGTTTTTTTTCTCAACATTTTTGCACATACCTATTTCTTTTAAATACAGCTCAGAAATCTGAAAACCAGTGTCCTTGCAGTGCCTATTCAACCTCACCATGTGTGGCATAATGTATATTTTAAAGCTTAGTAGACAGAATGACTATTGTACACTTGTGCTTAAGATTGCCCATAATACCACTTTAATTGTGACTTTTCCAATTATAGGGGAGCTTGAATGGGATAAAAGAAGTAATATGTTAGAATCAAAACAAGATTAATGTGGATTGGCTAAATCAAATGCATTAAAGGACTCAATAGTGCCTTGTGATATGACAAAATATCTGCACAATAATGGCCTTTCTATATTACGATATTAACATTTCATAATATAGATAAGGGACCACACTTTTTAACATTTGTTGAAAATATACATCATAAATATGTGTTTTTCTCACCAACTGCAATGTAAAAAATGTCAAATGCTTAAAATAGCATCGCAAGATAAAAGTATTCAGTGTAATTATAAGCAGCACAGTAACAAACATGTATGCTCAAATATAAAAGATATCTAATTATCTGCAAAAATATGTTTGTTGGTTTATCTTTTAAGACTATACAAGTAAGCATAAGGTCACTGTTAATACATGAAATTATATTCATATGAGAACAAACTGTTGTCTTTGCCATATGTGGATTACATGCCTTGGTCTGTGTGGACACGGTTATTCTCAAATGTTTTGCATGCATTACCCGTGTATGTACAGTTGTCAAGGGGTACCCTATAGCCACTTTCTGAGTGTGAGCTAACTCCTAAAAGGCATTCCTGCAGTTTTGTACAAAGTTATTCATAATGACGTGTATTGTTGTGTTTGTTATTGGCTAATTATTTCCCAGAAATAGGGAGTTTTGCTCTTTATTTTCACCCAACCCATAATTTGTTAGTAGCCATTGTCATTAATTGTTTTAATTACACACCACAGGCTTAAAATACATGGCTGGAGGTCTCATTGTGCAAGTCAGAGTGCAATTTAGTATTAACATCAACTCCTTAAAACCAATGTTTAAAGTGAAGTCTGTCATTTTGATTTAAGTTGTGAGCAGGAAGGCTAAAACATTCCTGTATGGGGTGGGTAATGAAAAGTAAATGAAAAGTATAATTCTTCAGTGCCAATGTCTGTGAGATTTGAGTTCTATTTTTAGTAACTCACAACAATGAGAATAGATAAGTACAATGGCAAAAATGAATCATCTTTTTGGGGATATACTGTGGATTATCTTATCGTACAGCACTAGCAGACAAGGGAGTTTTTGCATGTCATACACATTGTCTGGCAATCATTCATAAAAATACCCTGCCTACTGTTCTTGGTCAGCTGTGATAGGCTCGAGAAACCCCAAACCCCAGCAAGGATAAGTGATACAGATAATGGATGGATTCAAATATCTAGCTCGCTCCTGTATGTATTAGGTGTCCATTTTCGGAAGCGGAACATTTGCACTCATTTCTTTATTGGAAGGCACTCGACAGAGATAGAACTTCATGATATGCATGTAGAGTGAAGGGGGCTGGGTGAGTGCAACTAAATCACTCAGAGCAAAGAGGGATGACTCACACCACCGGGTGCATTTGGGAAAGGGAGGTGTGATGGGTAAAGACAAAATGGCATCATGCTAAATATGTGAAAGCAAGGACAGCAAGGTTAAGGACAATCTCTAATTTCGGCCCGAATAATAGAAAGAAAGCAAATATAAACTCTCCCTATCGTGCTTAAAAAGCTCCTCCTCCCCTACTAATATTAAGCTATGTTTTTACTTTGGAGAACCTCCACGGGGCCCTTCCGTGTGTCGTCAAACAGATCTGCACTTGGAAAGAGAAGATAGGGAAACATTTTGGAACGTGAATTAAGTGGATGGAGTTTGGAGAAGGGAGGGTAGGGTAGGCTACAGTAGGGTAGGGTAGGAGAGGGAGCGAGGCAAGGCCTGCCGGCTGATGTCATGGGGAAGCGTGCATCAGATGTCCTATTCGTCAGAGGTGAAATGCCATGTGAGGCATATCCCTCCATGCAGTCTGTTACTTTGTGATTTGCATTCTGTGATTCACGGCTACTCGGGTAACAGAAAGCAAGCATTTACCCAACAAACAAGATAAATTATTATTATTCTATAAAGTCAGGCTTGTGCACACTAATGAGTTTAAAAGCTACAAGGTCGAAACTCCCGGCTAGTTTGAATAAACCTTAAGGTGTGGGTGGCATCAGATCGTAGGGGGAATCAAGAATGTGGACGCCAAGCATCCATGAAGTGGAAACTAACAAAAGGCGTGGGAAGTGTGGTAATTTGTCTGTTTGCTTGAGCATTGCCTGAATGCACTTACTTGTGCATTTCCACTCTGCCCTTACGAACACTAGTTAAACTGTACCTTATCAGAGACAATTCCACCCACGGATTGTTCGGCAAGAAGGAATACCAATGTGGAATTGTTTAATTTTGGAAGAGGAATGAAATGATTTTGATAGATAATGGACTTTATGCCATTGTCAGTTGGGAGAGGCTTTAGCATCCTTGCCATCCTGGTGACTAAGTGGTACAGATGAAATATGGCAATACTGTATGTATAATGTAGTGATTTTCTTTAAGATAAAAGAAAAATCTTTTATTTATCCCCTGTAGCCGTTATGTTTTCTCCAGAGCGGTTTCTTTTCAACTAACAAATGATGCCTGTCTGCCAACGTAATCCGAGGACCCCTATTCTTCTTTGAAAGAATTGAATTGTCTTCGCTTAAGGCAAAAGTGGTTGAGAACAGATGGGGTTGTCTTTTCAATGTCTTCTGACTGGATCAATGAATATTTAATGTTCTACATTTAAACGCCTGACTCTCATTGGCCGTTGATAAGTAGGTGTGTCGGCGGGCAAGCATTTGCATTAACCTTTGTGTGGCCATTGCATACCTGTCACCCTTGGCCAATCGGCACCCTTATTAATGATTGCAATTGCCCTTCTTAAGTGATAATAAACTGTAAAAATGCAATGTGGCGCATATTTACTCACATAGGACGCACTTAAAAGTAAAAAAATGTTCCCCAAAGTGGACGGGGTGCCCAATCATGCACTAGATTCAAGATTCTGTAAATGTCGCTGTATGACGGTGACAGCTTGACTGTTTGGGTACATTGCTTGCTGACGTGCTATATGTTTATAGTGAAAAGGGTGTAAGTGGCTCACTCGCATGTACATATCATGCTCAAAGCAACATTAGCAATCGACGATGACATTTTAGTCTGCTACTAGAGACCGAGACAATTTGGATTAGAGCCGAAATGGAGAAGACAAGATCGATTTTACAAAAAAAGGACTTTTTTTAACATTATTTTCCCATTAAGTTGTTTTACGGCATACACAATTTGAAATGATCAAAAAACGTATAAAATAATGGGAAAAACATAAGTTGACAGGTATGCCATTGTGTGTGCGGAGTCACCCTTTTCTACCTATTTAAAATCTGCTTGGCAAGTGTGGTTTGACTTATCGAAATGGTCGCAGTCCAAACCCACAGCAAAAACCACACTCAGTTTGGGGTTATGCATAAAACCGAGGACAAAAGTAGAATTCTGTGCTTGTTCGCCCTTAGGAAAGTTGTGGTCTTTTACATACGGGTGAGGGAGGGATGGTAGTCTTCCCAGTGGGGTTTTCCCCGAGGGGAACTGAGGATTCTCCATTTATTTTCTCTCAATAAAGACACGCTGAGCAGCCAGCGAGGGCAGGCTGGGAAACGTCAGGCTGCCGGGATTTACATGCTGCTCTTTGTGTTTATGGGCCTGGGCTCTGTTTGAGTGCCTACGTGACTGAGACGGCCACTTTCACAGCCGACGTGAAATAAACTCATTTAAGCCGTTAGCGACCACTGGCAGCTTGCCCTGTCATGCGGCGAGTGCTGGCTAATAAAGGGAGGTGTCTTTAAATGAACTTCACACCGTTCTCCACTCTCATTTCACGACAAACCATGACTGTGACACTTTCAAACACCTTACAACAATCATGGAGTATTTGTCATGTGTTAGGCTATTGCCATGCAGGCCTCCAACGGCGATGGAAAAGGAGGCTCAAGCAAGTGTGAATGGGAATCGAGCGTTTAACCGCATTGTGCTAATCAGCATGGGTGCACATCAACTGGGATGTTTTATGCGCGGTGTCGCGAGAGATGTTTCTGACGAGTTATCTCGTAAAATAAAATTGCAAAGAAGACATTTTTAATGCAGTTGTCTAAAGGATTGGTGTCATAAATGTGTGTGACAAAAGGTGGTAATACACAGCGGCAGATGTACAAAATGTCGTCATTACAGATTGGATAAAACCTGATCGCACAAAAACGCCGTTTGGGGGTTGCCAGGGCAAAATTGTCGATTTGCATGTTAGATTTGGAACACACGTTTTTATGTCGGATGGCGTTCCTAAAAGAAAGCTAATGAGTGTTAATTAGCTCTGTATGACGTACCAATGACATGGCTCGCCGCCGCCCTCAAAGCTAACGCAGCTATGCAGGGTTTTTTTTATTATTATTGCAAAATGCATGAATTCCATAAAACACATGGAGGGTTGTAGTTTGATTGCGAAGCAAATGAAGAAGTTGCAAATGTGCTGAATAGCTTCCGACTCACTTAGCCTTTATATTATGGGAGGTTCAGGCCAGGAAGCAGATTTCTAGATGGCAAACTTAACCTGAGAGCAGATGTCTGTGAGGCTTTCCCCTCCTTTTTTAAATGGTTCTTTACTCTAACTCAACAATTCAACACTAGATTGCTTTCTACCAATTCTTTCAGCACTTGTCTTGAAAGCCATTTCTTGTATTAAGAAACAAATCATCAAAACGTCTGCCCAGTCTCTCTAAAGACTAAGCAGAGATTTATTGTAGGCAGAAACTCCGAATTCTCAGAAAAGGTTTCCGAGAAGACTGAAATCAATTCAAAGATAGCTATAACTCGAACTGTTCCTTTCCTTTAAGCACAGGTAACATAACATGTATTTTTATTCCCATATACCATATTTAATGGTGATGTCCTAATCCGATACTCAGTATTGGTATCAGTGGCCGGTATGGTCATTTGAATCATAAAAATAACGGAAACATTTTAAAAAAGGTATATTGCCTTAGAATTATATTTTTCAATTAGTTAGTGTGCCATATGATTATTAAAAGTTAAATCTATGCCTTATGGTGAAGTTTGGGGTCAGAACAGTCAAATTCATCAATCTTTGTTAAGAAGAGGTCAACGTGGAGCAAATCCATTTCAATTATATTCGTTTTTTTTAACCACAGAAGAAAATCCATCTAATATCTGCATAAATGTTGTCAAAAAAAACATCCTTATACACCTAAAGTTTCCTTCGTTGCCCCAGAGGCCGCAGACCACATTGATATTCCACACCTGCGTGACTACTGACAGGTCCGTAGCAACACAGTGTGAAGAGTTGGACATGAGAAACTCTTGACACTACAATGGAAAAGATGTAAGAGAGCTGCAGTGGAGCAAAGAGCTTCCTGTCAGCGTGACTGACATTGGTCACGTTCACAAACACGAAGCAAATAACAAATGTTCTCCCTGTTGGTTTGTTTCATGCAAAGCCGCAGGGTGCAGAAAGTACTAACTACTACAATATAAGGGTATTATGAACCTACTATCGATAGCTAAAAGAAACTATTTTGCATCACAAACTTCTTCATAGGCATCAAGTAATTGCATTTTTGTCTAAATTTGTTGATAAATCATTTCGAGGGTTTGATCCTGGGTTTGTCCTCACTGTTGTTGGCATGCATAGGTTTTCTTCGGGTGCTCCGGTTTCCTCCCACATCCCAAAGACATGAATGGTAGGCTGGTTGAACACTAAATTTCTCCTAGCTATGATTGGTTGTCCTTTGTCTCCTTCTGCCCTGCGATTGGCAGGCTACCGATTCAGGGTGTTCCCCACCTGGTGCCCATACTTAACTGGGATAGGCTGCAGCACCACCTACGCCTCTTGTGCGGATAAGCCGTTCTGAAAATGAATGACTAGATAACCAGTGTATATATTTTTGGCATGTAAGTAACGAGAAAAAATTGAGACTGTGAATCAGACCTGCTCAAAGCAATCTTTAAAATTTGACCTTCTAAAGCATATGTTGAATTCCACTGCACAAATGTGTAATACCCACACATTCCTGTTGAGATTATTCATTTCAATGACTTCATATTTGCTTCAATTTGCGCCTGTCCAGCATACTCAACAGACTTTACTACCCACAAGTACTCCCATTACAAAAAGGTTTGACCTTTTAGGTTTTGCACCGCAAAATTAGTGCCTCAAAGTCTTCTGCTATCAAGGTAATAACCGCAGTTCAATACCTGGACGGAGATATTTACACAATGATTGGTGCCATCTGCTAATCATAGTGTGCACACACATTTAAAGGGTAATTCTCCCAGATGTCAATGGAATAGTATTAGTATGAGTTTGTGAATGAGCAGTTCTGTGCAAATGAAAGGTGAAACTATTGGCCATCGTAGCTAAATGAGCAACATAAATGGGGGTCCTGGAGAGTCTTGGAAACAAGGGTTCCCATCAGAATCCACCATGAGTATACAATATTTTGTTTACTCCTCAGTGTGATAACAATAACCTCTTTAATGCACTTTGCTCATGTGATTATATGCTTTAAGAAAGTGTTTTCTGGCCATGTGATGAATTCAATGACCAAGAGAAAGGCACCTGTTTCAGGCATCAATGCTTGTACAATACTTCCCCCTGCCTTTAACTTGGGTAACTGCAGAGCCACGCGTTTTCAATGGGGGTGTTTTGACTGGACTTTAAAGTCAAAATATTGAAGATTTATGAGCCTCATGACAAAATCCAGACCACAAAACAGTTTTAGGGAAGCTTTTCAATCATTTCAGCACATGTAAAGGAGTGATGTACATGTAAAATGTAGTCATAGTCATTCATTTTCATGGTAGTACTATGAAACCAAGTCCAAAACTTACATGTACTTACAGCATACTTTGTGACGCTATGAATTTTTTGTAACAAAAAAACTGAGGAGCAGAATTGTCAATTCAGCAAATTGCAAGAAACCAACCAGTTTTCAATTGCGGTCTCAATTGGGTATCATCCCCTCATTCCAATTCCATTGTCAGGCCGCTAATTATCTTGAAATTTGCAGCCTTGCAGGTCCAAGTAAGACCTTTAGTTGCCTGAGCAATGGATCAGGCTATGTACTCTTTGCATCATCATCAAGAGAGGCTTCAGTTTTTCATTCTGTATGATCTAAATCCAATACCGTCTCCTACTTTACAACGTCCTTTCTTATGTTTTGTCCAGGAAATCACAAAAGAAGCACCCTCGCACGAGACATCCAGGCTATCCGCTAGATAAGGACTTAGACGTGCTTATTTCCCGAAGATTCATAAATCAGAATGGGATGTTCCTTTGTGCTGTTCTCAGATTTTTTTTTCTTCCCTTTTTTCCCCTCTCTCTTTCTTCACTGCCCACCATCGCCTTCTCTTGACTGCTTCCTTGATACAAGCCATCTCATATCCTGTCAATAACCCGCTAATGGGCCCAGGCAGTCAGATAAGGCTGGGCTTTGGGCTTACAAGCCCGCAGACACCGAGAGCCTTTTGATGAGCTGCGGTTTCACGAGTGAAAAAGGGAAGCGGCTAGCTGACAAGGTAGACGCATGGTCACAGGGTCAGATCTCACTTGAGAACAGCCGACTTGAAGGATGAAATAGGAAAAAAAGGCTTCTTTGATTTCCCTTCAGAGGGTATATTCATCCATCTAACTAACCACTTAACAGCTTCTGTATTGGCGCTCTATACAGAATAAAGAAGAAAAATAATGAATACTGTCTGACTATATCAATCCAAATGGATAAAAAAAAGCAGGAGAAGACAGAAAACACTGCAGAAACTTTTTGCCAATCCCAACGATGCATTACACTAACTCCTGGATATGTTAGGGTGACCACTCACAAATGAACAAATTAGCTCTATTGCTGCAAAACCTTGTACAACCTAACACTTGAAGATAAAATAATAAAATTAAAAAAATCCATGCTCTTTCAGAAAGGCCACCAGATGCAACAAAGTGTCACTACTAATTGTTTCGCACTACTTGGTGCCAAGGAAGTACCATCATAGGATACTTCCCAATTAAGAGACTAGGATCTTTGTATATATCCAAGAAAGGCTAATACCAGGATCAGAGTAGAGCTAGAAAAGTCAACCAATGCTGAGCTCAGATTACATTAATAGACTACGATTGGTTCCAAAAAGACACACAAGTTACAGGTGAAGTATCACTTAACTCCACGGAATAGCACTCAGGTAACATGATCCTATACGGCCAAAAATCCCTTCACCATGTACCTTTAGTAGGTATGTAACCAAAAAATAAATACATTTTAAAAAGTAATGTATTTCCCAGACTATAAATTTCACATTTTTTAATAGTTTAGCTGGGCCCGCGACTAATACTCAAGTGAAACTTACAGCCACGTATGTTACTTTTTAGGCTACAGTTACATGAACAACACAAGTTATCCGAAATAATGAAAAAAATAAAAATTTAAAATAAAAATAAAACAATTGCAAAAAATGGGGGAATACTGTGAAAAATATTTCCACTGAACTGCAAACATCCGGAAAAAGCAAAAGCCCTGAAACGTGAAAAACCACAAAAAATAGGGGGATACTATATTTAGCCTGTTGATCCTAACCCTAACCCCAACAAATAGGGGGATACTATATTTAGCCTGTTGATCTACATTTTACTATAATTTTAACATAGGGTTGTTCTTGATTTATATTAAAATGAAAAATTGGCTTCCCAAAAAACGACGTATACTCAAGTGTGGTAGTTGAGCCTCTAAACGCTCTCCAAGAACAGCAACTGTAACACTTTTCAATTCAAAGAGATCCACGAGACACCTAGTCAAGCCCCAGACGAATGTAGGTCCTTCGCAATGCCTGCAGAACTGCATATTACCTGAATCAATTTTTAAACAGTCCCACGGGGTTGAATTTTGACGACTCGTTGAAATAATCATGAGGTGCTTGTTGGGTAATGCACTCTGTCTCAATGAACACACATGGGAGAAAAGAATGAGGATGGAGTTATTGCTAGGGCCAAAACGACGGAAGATGCACGCGATTGTGTATTCACCGGGCTGAAACCAATCTTGGTTGAGACGGGCCCCTGGACAAGACCCTTTATTTGACGCAATCAAATTAGCAAGAGTATCACAGACACAGAGTAATAGCCTGAGATTCAATTTATGCACAGGCTAAAGTGAGCCCTCTCTGCAGACTCGATTGCTTTATAGGGAAAAGGTGGATATTTTGTGTGTAGGTATGCGGGTATGTTTAAGCTTTCACAACAACTTATCCGGGTAAAAGTGTACCATTTCCGTGCACTGGGGGGTCCATGGGTAGGACTGCAATGCGATTGATTCAATTCATTCATTCTCAGAACATCTTATCTTCAAGTTTTACGGGAGTGCTGGAGCCTATCCTTGCGAACCTGAATTGGTGGCCAGCCAATCGCAGTGCTCGGACATTTGGTCGCCGGTCAAATGGTGACAGAGTTTACTGTTGAAGCCAGCTCTCAAAATTATATTTGTGAGAGAGTTTAATATATAAGAGAGAGTATAATATCTAAGTAGTGTTTAATATCTAAGTAGTGTTTAATATCTAAGTAGTGTTTAATATCTAAGTACTGTTTAATATCCAAGTACTGTTTAATATCCAAGTACTGTTTAGTATCTAAGGACAGTTTAATATCTCAGTACTGTTTAATATCTAAGTACTGTTTAATATCTAAGTACTGTTTAATATCCAAGTACTGTTTAACATCTAAGTAGATTTGACCGGCGACCAAACGTCCGGTCACGGCTAATCGCAGGGCACCAGGAGATCATGCTCACACATACCTAGGGGCAATAAAAAGCATTCAACCAGCCTACCCCTGTGCGTATACATAATGAAAGGTCACAATAAGGTATAGTATTTGCAAAAAGGCCAGTCATTCACTCTTCCAACATTAGATCAGTTGCTACACAACAAGAGCCAAATTTTACCAAGTCTATTTAACCGCAGTGGGGCTTATGAGAAGCAAAGACAAAAATAATAATGATATCACGCAGTGCTTTTCATCCTCTCAGCAAATGGCAACAACAATGAAAAATAAATAAACATGCTGTGATCAGATTTCACAGGCTCTCCAACGAATCTAATTTGTCAGCCATTCTACTAGTGTCGCTATGAAACAGGACATCATATTGTGCGACTAACCTTACCTCTGATTACTCATGAGACCAGACAATCTGCAAAAACAACAGCAGTGATTTGTCTCCAGTTACATGTGCAGCATCCGACTAATTCACTTAGTGCTTCACTAAGCGGAAAGAAACTGAATCATTGTACAGCCAACCCCATCTACTCCTACTCCACGTGTACACCGCACTGCCTGTAATGAGCTGGCCTGTGGTGTAACTTGCGCCGCTGAATTTTATCATTGAAACTCCCAATATTGCAAATCCTGTCCCACTATATATTTAGATTAACTTAAAGCAGTCCTAGGAGATTGGGTTGTTTTGAAAAATATTTTTTTTAGCCCAAGGATGTTGTGCACACATTTTGACATGCTGTATCAGCCAAAATGAGATTTTAATTTACATTATATGTCCAACTTACACCACCGGCAAAAAAAAAAAGGTGGTTATAAAACGTTCATCGTCTCGATCCCAATTTCTGACATAGTAGACTCAGGTTTGGTTATTTACAGGGCCGGAAGACATTATTACGCCAGCCGGCGAGTATTTTGTTATTTTTTTTAATGTATTTTATGATGATTCAACTTCTTCGCTTGTGCAGAAGTGAAACTTTTAAGGTATAAATCCTTCGTTGCGACATGAGCCACCACTCCTTCCGTGAGAGGGGAAATCTGCTCTAAAAGCGGTTTTCATTGAAGGCGTCGCCAAACTTCCAACAGCAATCAGTACAGCGCAAATATGTATATATTCATCATTCCCTTACTTCTGAATTTCGCAGGTAAAAATTCGACTGATGTCGTTAAATCCTGCAGTAGTATATGCACATGCCTTTATTTATACTAGCCTACTGGTTATCTAAATTTTCTTATATTATTTTCATAACAAAGTATGTTAATATAAATATGTTAATGTTGATTAAAGTACTCTAATTAAGATACATTAAAAAATAGGAGTCCGAACAAGAAAACAATAAATATCAACTAAATAATTTTCCTAAATTCTTATATAAATATTAGCATTATTAATATGAAGGGTAATAGGGTAAAAGAACCTTGAAATACTATCCCAATTGAATGCCGTATTTTCCGGACTATAGGTCGCAGTTTTTGTAGTTTGGCTGGACCTGCAAATAACATTCAAATGTAAAATTTACATATCTATATTTTTTTAATCTCTGACCACCAACCAGAAGCCTGACATGTTTTTATTTTAGCCAATAGTTAACTGAAAAACTGTTAAGGTAACAGAACTATTTACTATTTGGCCTGTTGTTCCCCATTTTACTATTGTTGCTTTTTTGTATGTTAGTTCTAAGTTTCTGGTCAAATAAAAAAATTGCCCTCCCAAAAAAAGCGACTTGTACTCCAATGTGATTTAGTATTTTTTTCCTCTTTTCATTGTATATTTTTGGTTGGTCCGACTTATACTCAGGTGTGACTTATAGTTCGTAAAATACGGAACAGGCTCAAAATATTAAAGTTTTTTTTTTTTAAAGCAGGCAGTATATAAAAATAATATTTAAAAATGTCGATTAAATTTTAGACTGATTCATTAAAATCCTTTTTCCCCCCTATTCCAATTATTTCCAGGGTTAATGGTACCCGAGGGCATTTTGTTACCACATCTGGCACTCACCGACAGCTTGGACAGCCAGCATGGCAGAGAGCATAAGGGGCATCAGCAGGGACATCGTGTCAATCCTGGTGTGGACTCCAACAGCAGGAAAAAGTCTTCAGGCCTGAGACTGCAATATTCAAAACACGGCAATTAGAAAGATATACCCAAAATATGTAGTCATCTGTTTATTTTGATTGATAGTATCTGGTTGCTGGAAGCATGGGGGCTGGGTTTCCCCCTGAAAAGTAACAGATTTAAACCACAAGAGGATGTGTAATGTATTTGGAATTGTGAAAAATAAAAAGGCTATTTCCATTATTATTATTTTTTAAATCCGTTTTAATGTGTGATTGTGGGATGGGCTACAATGTCATCATGACCAAAGTTTGTGTAACAGAGCAGCTCGCCACTATTTCCCCGAACTCTAAAAGGAAATAAAATTATCCCCCTTTTCCTTTGAGTTATAGTCTGAAGAGCACAATGTGAAGTTGGAAAACCAAACCACAGGTCGCCTCCTGTCTCCGCCTGGTGGTAACCAGACACCAGGAAGTGACTAACTGGCTTCAGCGCTCCCCCAATGTGAGGAGTTTGTCTTTTTAACTTCAAAAATCATCTCCTTCAATAAAAGCACAATATATTATATGTATATATACATACAAACGATCAAGACGAGTCACATTTATTGTCCGTTGATGTTTGTTAGACCATTTTTAACGTGAAATAGGTCAAATGAATAGTTCGCTTGTATAGGAAAACCCCATTTTGGCATGAAATACAAACATTTGAAAACGGTTTTGCCAGAGAATCTAAATATTTGCCCAACCTTGGTCGAAGCATAACACTGATGGTCCACAGAATTTAACTACATGTTTATTGTTTATTGTTTTATTGTTGTATTTTACTTTATATATTGTTTGATGATGGAATAACATCCAAAAGTGGATATAGCTCAACATCCCACAGTTAATGACATCACTTCTTCAAACAACAAACTAGTTGAGACTGAATCAGCAGCATTTCTGCTATCAAGTGATTCATACAAAAATGCTGACAATGGATTTCTGGTTTATGTATCACTAAAAGAACAAAAAAATAACGGACAATAGTCCACATGTTTGGACAGAGAATGACATCACTACTCCACACGGTATCAAGAACAACATGCCACACAAGTTATCCGGATGGAAACTACAACATCCTCTACATTGTACAGGATGTTGTAGTATCAGGGGTGGCCAACTCCAGTCCTTGAAACCCAAAATCCAGGCTGTTTTTCAGATTTCCCTCCACCAACACACCTGAATCAAATAATTGGGTCCAGTAAGAAGCTTCTGGAGATATTTCTGATGAGTTGAACATTTGATTCAAGTGTGGTAGAGGAGGGAGATACAGAAAACAGACTGGATAGTGGCTCTCATGGACTGGAGTTGGCCAACCCTGCAGTCTATGTTGTACAGGAAGCATTCTGAACAATAATGATACATAAAAATATTAAATCAGGACCAAAACCTCATTAAAAATACTCTGCAACAGTATTCTAATATACTTTACTCACGCAAGATATTTACTTGCCCTATAAAACGTTGTATGGTCTTATGTATAACTTCGAGCGCATCATCAGTTGTAATGACCCCACTTTGCCAACCGGGGGCGCTATATATTTGAATGCTACAACTGCTAAATATTTAGCTTTTTCCATATTCCCTACGTATTTACCAGGGACTAAAAACAGATCATGGCATTATAAAAATCAGTTGATTTTGTTGGTTTTAATAACCCGATCGTTTAATAGTAGACACACGTGTTGACGAAATTACCGCTAGCTATGGATGAAGTTTCTTACCATGCTGGGACAAAGACGAGAAAAAAAGTAGAAAGTGTCCTTCCAGGACACTCGATGTTGCGTTTAAGTGCTGTCGTTCGTCCGTTTGTATCTGCGTTGTGTTTTGATTGTTTAAAATAACTATTTTTTAGAGTTTATCAAAGTGAGCGGGTGTGTTCAATTGATTGCGGACGGGTCCCTTTTGCTCCTTAACCACTCCTTACTGTTTGGGCCGGTGATGATGTCATTTGGAGGGGGAGAATCCCGACAATTCCCCGATTAACTGCTTGCTGTCAGAGTTTATGTTTGAATATAAAGTACTTTAATAATCGCATCACAATTTGGGTAAAGTATGACAAAATAATAAACAAGTGCGCGCAACATGACCCAAAAAAGTTCACATCTGAACGCCAGATGTCAATTACAGTTATATATATTTAAATTACTGGGTGTTTCATTATTGATTCTTATGTTTTTTTTAATTTCATTAAAATATAAATGGGGTTACTTAAAAAACTCAACAAGTTTTATTATTCCGCCAAATTTGGATCTTCTCTCTTGACCAGATGGAAATATAAGTCATGATTCATCAGTCTGGAATCACATTTTCCTCCCGAGACAGGAGGCGGCGTCTAAAGACAGTGAAGCACACGATCTATTAACTACTGAACATAACGGATTAGTATCTAAAGATAAAAAAACATATGTATTTTGTATTACTAGTCCGCATAAAAAGAAAAAACCAACAAACAAGAGACTGTAAATTCCCAAATATTGACACTGACCCTAAACGCAACGTACAACACGTGACACAAACCGCGGAAGTGAATCGAATGTCAACATAGGAACGGTGAGTGTGCGCTTCTCAAAAATAAATACGCAATTCATTATGATCTCCTTACCTTATTACATTTTGAGTATCCGTTTCCAATAAAACGTGTTATATATCATTGACATAAATATGCATTTCCTAACTGTACCTTGATTAATATGGTTAGCAAGTCTGCTATCATTGCATTGGATTTTTTCAGCACTATAGCTTTATATTTATTAACAAATTGTATTTTCTCTCACCAGATGGCTTCGTCCGACTGGCACCTATCCCTGAAGCTGTTAGATCAGCCTAAATCCACGTTCCACTTCCCGGAGATGATGCCTGGGGACGTTGCCCCTGGAGGGTACAGAGTCGCCACATTAAAGCAGCTTGTAGCCGCACAGCTCTCAGACTGCATACCTGACCCGGACCTCATAGGTACTACAAATCTTACATTACAGTAAATTATACCCTGGTTGCAGTTTTTACATTACCTGAAAGGATACGTAAAATGTAGACATCTTTTTCTCCGATGTCCCTTGAACGCATCATGGTAGTTCAGAGATTCCACTACGAGCCTCTCACAAGGGTTACAGGGGGTGCTGGAGCCGATTCCAGTTGGCTTCAGGCAGCAGGCGGGGGATAACCTGTGTTCTTCTGCATAAATAAATACAAAACGCTTATCTTGTCCCAGAGCTGGTTCATTGTGGACGTAAATTGAAGGACGACTTCACACTGGATGCCTGTGGAATTCAACCAGGGTCTACATTGCATATCCTGAAAAAGACTTGGCCAGAGCCAGAAAGCATCGCAGGTGTGTCTTAACATGGTATGCAAAGAAGACTTGTCATTCATAATGCACGGCGATTAATTAGAATTCCTGTTTTTGTGTTTCAGAACCTGTGAACAGAGCTACTGCATCCAGGGAGTTCCGAATGCTTCATGCTGCTCTCCACTCACTACACTCCACATATAGAGAATCGGTGAGACTGTCTTTGAATGTATGTTACGCACGAATTGATCTTCTCCCTTGTTTAAAAAAGAAAGTATATTAAATTTTAGTTGTCTCGGGAGGCTGATGTCTAAATTATAATGAAAGAAAAGGGCACAAAAGTCAAAAAAAATACCTTAATATATGTTAAACGGATTGTGAGGAACAGTAATAACCCAAATATCATTAAAATAATTGAAAACAATGTGTCAACCCTGCATTCAGGTGTACAAAATGTTAACCAACAAAGAGTCTCTGGATCAGATTATCGTCGCCACACCAGGGCTCCGGTCGGACCCGGTGGCCTTAGGTAAGACCCCATCTTTTAATTTGTGTGAAACAAAATGCTTACAGTTTTATTGTTTTTTAGGTGTGCTGCAAGACAAAGATCTCTTTGTGCAATTCACTGACCCCAACATGTTGGACACGTGAGTACTCGTTTTGGTCCTATCAGAAAAAAAAAAATACCTTGAATTTCCCATTGGCTTCTCTCACAGGCTCATCAGTTCCCACCCAGCCTTGGTCAACGCAATTATCCTGGTTCTTCACTCCGTAGCAGGAAGTACGCCGGCACAGTCAACCGCCACCTCTGCCTCTTCTCGCAACGCATCGGCCAGCTCCTACAGCGACATGCCAGGTAGAACTTTTCCTATCTTCTGGCATACTATTCATGATCAATCGTACGGAAAAGAGTAAAACCATTAGCAAACTGGACATACAGTATGTCCTGTAACTCATCAGAACAATGCAAAGTGATTAGAAATGTCTTAAACGACCGTATTTTCACGACTATAAGGCGCACTGCATTTAAAGGCGCACCGTCAACGAATGACACTTTTATTTTTTTTTCCATATATAAAGCACACTGGATTATAAGGCACCTTGTCCATTTTGGAGAACATTTCAGACTTTTAAGTGCGCCTTATAGTCGTGAAAACACGGTACCTCTTTGATTGCTGTTCTCAGAAAGTGTAATCATTCTTCTTCTGTGACAGGAGGCTTCATGTTCGAGGGCATGTCCGATGACGACGAAGACTTCCAATCTGTGAGTCATAGCTCGTTTCTCAGCATCAGGCATTTTCCCAGGGTGACAATTCTGGTGTGTTTTCATGCCGTTATATGTAACAGGGCAGTCCGGCGGGGCCTCCTAGCCGAGCGGGGGTATCGGCGGGCATGCGACCGCTCTCGCTGAACCATAGCGGCGCCGCGGGCCCACGACCAATTACGCAGAGCGAGCTGGCCACGGCGCTAGCGCTCGCTAGCACGCCTGAAAGCAGCGCCGTGACTCCGACTACAGCCAGTCAGGTAAGCTCTGCTGGAAAATCCCTTAAAAATATGTTATTTTCTTAGATTTGCTGTGACGGTAAATACGCTTATTTCATTAGGGTGAGCCTTCAGGTGGCGGACCCCCCATGCCGGCAGGGACCCCCGTCAGCAATGACCTGTTCAGTCAGGCCCTGCAGCAAGCTCTTCAGGCCACCAACATGTCTGCCCTGCAGGTAACAAACAATTACAGTGGAATTCATGCATGGATTAGTTTTCTTTTGTAGCAAAGGAAATCTGTCAGCAAGGTGGCGCTAGAGGTCAGGATGTACACCTAATGGAAACTCCTCGGTTACCTTTTCTTTCCCTCTATTTTTTTGTGCTTAGTTTGAAAGCATTGTTGCAATTGGTCTTGCATTTCTTAATACTTTTTTATTGTTGCATAACGTATTGTATTTCGGGTGATGCGTTCAGGGCCGTTGGCAATCGCAGTTGCAACAACTCAGAGACATGGGTATCCAGGATGAAGAGTTAATGCTCAGAGCTCTCCAAGCCACCGATGGAGACATCCAAGCTGCCCTGGAGCTCATCTTTGCTGGAGGACCAGGACTTTGAACACATTCATCTCCTGGAACTATTCTGAGACTTGAATAAGAAACAACATTACTCTTTTGTTGTCATGTCATGATGTTTAATCCATCATCTAATGGTCTGTTGTTCATTCGTTACATTTGTAATAAATGGAAATATGGATGTCTGTGGAAAATAGTTTCATTTTAGCCACAGGTCAACTTTGTGCATTTTATATGCAATTTGACAACTATCAGATTTGCAAGAATAAAAAAATGGGACTTCAGGGAATTGAACCAGTAAATTAACAGTTTGACTACACTTAAACTAAAAACATTACGTAAAGCTATAAAGTTGTAACTTAAATGATGTTTTAAAATAAAATCTCAGGACACTTAACTCATCATTTCTAGAGAGCATGGCATATAAATTAAAAAGTATTTGACATTATTTTATGTATATATGTGGCCATTGCAAGTTATTACCTTATGCTAATGTGTTTTTTTTACATGTCAAACACTGTTAAAGTAGTGTAAGATGTAATATATTCTTAACATCCTAACCCAGGCATGGGCAAACTATGGCCCGCGGGCCACATCCGGCCCGTTAGGCTTTTTAATCCGGCCCGCCGACGTTGTCCAAATAATGTTTTTTTCCCCAAAGATGGCGCCGTCCCGCGGAAGCCATTGGCAGTAGCTCTGTCCACTCTTATTTATTTTTCATGTTTCACAGCCCCTCTATCTTTTTTAAAATTACATTTTAATATTTCTTAATACATTCCTTTTTACTTGACTTAATACTTTATACTTTACTTTAATCATGAGTGATGAGTATGTTAATACTTAATCTTTTTTTCCTGTTTATGTTTCATATGTACTGTTAACGGATGCACTTTTTTATATGTATCGTATCTTGTGCTGTCCCGGCCCATCTGTCAATTTTCTTAAGTCAATGCGGCCCCTGGGCCCAAAAGTTTGCCCACCCCTGTCCTAACCCTTTAAAGACCAAATGTTGTAAGTTTTCACTTAAAAGGCATCTTTGCCAATTTGTTAGAATAAAAGCTATGCAGTTGTCATGTTTATCCAGTTGAGGGCAGTAAAGTTACACATCTTCCAATCAAAACTCTTGAAGGGAGAAAGCAGGCCGTTTTCTGGTAAAATGAGTTAGCAAGTTACTTTTTTTTGTTTTGTTTACCCTGCAGGCTATTATTGGTTTATTTAAAACTACAAAAAAAAGTAATATTTCACTCCACGCGTTGGTTATAACTGGGTAAATTTTGCCTGGCTTCTTCCAATATTTTTGCTGCCTTTTAACTTGGAAGTTAACTACCAATCACAGTTAGGGAGTTAACAATTAACATTCCATTACAGTTAAAATCTCCATAATTGTGTGTTTGGACAAGTTACCTCCATTTTTATGTGTTTAAACAAGGAGGCTTTTGCTTAATTTCTAATCAAACTAAAATGAAGTATTTTCTTAAACAATGCACATCATATTTAGGCTTCGCTGGTGGACTTAATCTGCTCATAAATGTATTTTTTTTCTGTCAGCAGCAGTCAAATGATGTGTAAATGTTTCTCTAATCATAGCAGAACAGATGAGAAGAACAATGGTCTTCCACATGAGACCCCGTAAGTGAAAGGCGGCATCATTTGCATAATGTCTGTTACCAGAGATTGCTTTTTGTTACTGCATCAGGTGTTAAATGGTTGACAGCAGACCACTTCTATCCCCTCAAAGCCCCATTCTACTCCTTTCAAATATCTTTTTTTTTTTTTTGTATTTATATACTTCCTTTCTCGGCTGGTTCTTTTGTGCACAAAAGCTCCTCTGGTGTGTTTCACGCCTTAATGGAAAGGTGGATATCAAGAGGGTAGACAGTCACTAGGGAACCTTAGAATAAGAAATGGATGCCTGCTTTGATGGATAATTCAATTCAATAGAAAAGTGGTAAGGTAGATTTCAATATTGTAACTAACAGAAAGCTTTGGATTTGGTCTAGATCTAGAACTATGTCAAAGTGGCGGCCCGGGGGCCAAATCTGGCCCGCCACATCATTTCGTGTGGCCGGGGAAAGTAAATGATGAGTGCCGACTTTGTGTTTTAGGATCAAAAATACAAATGAAGAATATAGATGTATATTAAATTTCCTGATTTTCCCCCTTTTAAATCAATAATTGTAATTTTTAATTTTTTTTCTGTGTTTTTAGTTAAAAAATCATTTTGTAGAATCTAAAAATAGATTAAAAAGCTAAAATAAACAGTTCTAGTTTCTTTTCTATAAAAAATGAATATTCAGGGCTTTTAATCCAGTTCTTTTAATCCATTTTAAAAAAAATCTAAATATTATATCTGGTCCGGCCCACGTGAAACCAAATTGACGTTAAAGCTGCCCGCGAACCAACCCGAGTCTGACACCCTTGGTCTAGAATGAGATATTATGTTATTCCGCCTCACTCAGGCAGTCCCTTATATTTTTAGATGAAAAAAAATGTAATTTCATAAACAACAGCGTGCATCGTTAATATTCCAATCCATCTTCTGTTATTGCCAAAGAGTGAACATTTCTAGATAGTTTAAAGCTACTTCTTGATTTAATTTTGCAAGTAGTACACGGTATAAAGGAGTGATTTGGGAAATTCACTCAAAGCGTATCTTCTCTACGCTCTTAGGAAACACTTAAAAATTGCTGGAATGAGTCAATGGCTTTTAAGAGCGGCAATTTACTCTAATCACGATGACCGGTCGATATGGACTATTCAAGCATGGCAGTTATTAGAAACTTAGAAAAAAAAGGGAACATGAAATTGCATTAACAAACAAACCAAGATTTGAGATGAGTTTTGACTCTAGTATTATTATTATTTTTTCAGTACTGGTATTGATATTAGTATTTGACTAGTTTAGATCCATTTCCATGTCCTTTTCTTAGGTACACATCTGTCCCTAGTGAAGTACCGCTTTCCTAGAACTCCAAACATCAGTCGACTCAATATTGTGTGCATCTGTCCAAGTTGACTAAGATGTACTAGCATGGTGCTTCCAAGTGGATCAATACCCAACTCTCCAGCGTCTGACAATAGCCGCAGTCCTTGACTCAAACAATGTAACCGCCGTTCGCTATTTACAGAGCAACATCACCATGGCAACCGGCACCCATCGCTAAAAGAAGCACCACAACACCACAGCTCTTATAGTTATAATAAACCCGGTTTCTTCTTTTTATTTATTTATTTACTTAGAATTCTCCACGCCCCCCGTGCGTACAATACATTCAGTATTTACATTTGGCCAGGAGGGGGACGCTGCACACACACTCTCACACACACACACACACACACACACACACACACACACACACACACACACACACACACACACACACACACACACACACACACGCAAACACACACAATTTTAAGACACTTCAGAGAGAAGAGATGCTTTTTTCCATAGAGAAATCCGAAAAGTGTTCTCCTGGATTGTAGTCGTTTTCCTCCAGATCTAAGGCCTCCCTTCTCGTGATAAAACTCCCATCAGCAGCAGTTTTTATAAGCCTACGTCAACATTCATTCTTCTTCTTTATCTCTTCTCGCATAGGTCCACTTAAAGTCATAGTAAAGCTACAGTGACGTCCATCGTTCTTAATGTGACGGCACCCCGTTGACTTTTTAAGCAAGAGAGTGGTTTCCGTCGACTTCCCGTGTGACATTTTGGTACCGTTGAAACACCAGTCGTGAGTCCTCCGGTTGCATAGCACACACGGCTAACGAACAATTTCTTGTTCCTTCCTCTAAACTTGACTAATTGGTGCTGATTTGCTCACCAAGCAATTTCACAGTTTTGTTTTCTGTAGCTGTAATTCTAAAATGGTGACTGAAAGAGTTGGTTTTGTGTTTTGGGGCTGTTGCGCTACACAAAAATTGTCGATCAATTAACATTGTTGATGGTATCTCAATTGGAATAAATTGGCAAGAATATAGGAGAAGAAAAATGATCAAGAGTGGGCCTTCTGAACTCAAGTTTTTAGTAGATGAATAACCCTGGAGAAAAAAAATGTGCAAAACTTTTGTTGATAAATTTGAACCTGAAATCAAAGTTACCGTATTTTCACGACTATAAGGCGCACTGCATTTAAAGGCGCACCTTCAACGAATGATACATTTTCATTTTTTTCCATATATAAAGCACACTGGACTATAAGCAAACTGTCTATTTTACAGAAAATTTCAGACTTTTAAGTGCGCCTTATAGTCGTGAAAATACGGTAATTCTAAGTCAATTTGACAAAATTAGTGAAGAAAATACCAACTGGATATTCAATAGTGTGAGCCTTTGGAACTGGAAGATATTGGAAGTCAAAAATAAATAATTTTAACGTGATTAGCAGAATGGTGGTTAAATTCAATCCGATTGCAGTTATCTCGAAACCAAAGTTATTATTAGTTAAACAATTCAAAAAGTACTGAAATATTTGGGAGGGCAAATATTTTTAGCAAATAAACTAACATGTATAGCTTTTGGGGTCATAATTTCAGAAATCAAACTGAAAGTCAACGACTGTGAGTTCTGAAGGTCATCTGTCAAAAATCTCTTCCTTTCACCTTGCTAATTATTAATTTAGACATCTGAATATGATCCCTCTTTCCACTTGCGGTAAAACTAAAATGTAAGTGTGCTTGGTGAGCAAAATCCAGGAAGAAGTGACCGTTTTTCTCAGGTTAGTTCAAAGCAGGAATAGAAGTGTTCTTAAATCTCTGTAATCCAGACATAAATTCATCAAATCCAGTTTAAATGTTCATCGGGCTTCCAACAAACTGCTGCGCCGTCCATGTCGGTCGGTTAAGAAGAATTGAGCCTAGGCGTAACAAGCTAAAAAGAGCAAAACATAGAGCACCACAGGAGTCTTGCCGGAGAACACGATCACGACAAAAAAAGGGGGCGTAATTAGCCCACCAATAAATTACAGTCAGGGAACAATCATTTCAAAGCAGGATTGTAGTCAGCTGATCTCCATGCAATATAAGGCTTCAAACCAACATTTGACATCACACAGCGTCAAAATAGTGACTAAAACACACCAAAGCCTGGTTGGAATTGTCCTTTTTTTCCCCCATTTATATAAAAAAAAATCTAAATGGATGATGGGATTTTAAAGAAATTGGGGAGCAGGGATCAGATCGATGCGGGCCATCCCACTGTACCTATTGATCCGCAGACAGATGGCTGAATGGTATTGATTTTTCTGAGGTAGACAATGCAGGAGTTGGATAGACGGAATGGCCCAGAGGGTTAAAATGGGGGGTTTAGTTCTTTCATTGAAGGTTTTCGGACAGGTTGACCTATCTATCACGCTCTCGCGGTGGCCTTCCTCGCGTAAGCCGCCTCCCCCTATCGCTGACGGATGGCGGAGAGTATGGATGGTGACAAGAAAAAGACATCAATGCAAGAAAACTGGACTATCTTTGACATGGACAGTCGTTACACCCCCTTTTTTTAAAAAAAAAAAGGATCAATGTGCATAGAGTGTCATGGAGGGATGGGCGGAGTAAGAATTAGTGGAGCGTTTAGTATTCTGATGCATTGAACCAAGGTTAAAGCAAAACAAGAGCCATATGTCAGGGCTGTAATGTTGTTTCTGTCTTGTCCCCAGTCAAAAAGAGGGAGAGTTTAGATCAGGGATGTCAAACATACAGCCCGCGGGCCGGATCCGGCCCGTCTGGTGGTTTGGTACGGGCCGGGGAAGAAAGCTGCATTGTATAAAAAAAAATGATTTTTCTTTAAAATTTGTAGTTCTTGTATTATCCGCTAAGGGCGCAGTGTTTTAGTACGTGCAGACAACATGAATTGACATTTATTTATGTTCTTATGTTATTCTCTTGTTTATAATATATTGTTCATAATGTAAAAGGATTTTTTTCTAATAAACATTTGGATAATTTACTCATTCTTTGCACTAATTATTAGTATTAGTGACTAATACAAAGGAAAAATAGTGGGCTTATTGTTAGTTCTATGTAATTTTGCAATGAGTTTACTGGTCCGGCCCGCTTGATCTCAAATTAAGCTGTATTCGGCCCGCAGACCAAAGGGAGTTTGACACCCCTGGTTTAGATTCTGGTTGGGGGGGTTTGTTTATAGGTTTTTTCGTAGTTTATCTGACGTGAAAGTGAGGCTTTAGGCAAAAGCTTGAAAGCCAGAGTTTAGTTTTTTCTCATGCATTTAGAGAGATCTCAACTCTTGTTTTCCGGCTCAGTTTGAAACTGGCACGGAAAGAAAAATTCAGAGCGTTTTTCTATTGTGTTAAAATGGATTTTGGAATCCAATTTAGTCGAATATCCATCTTCTAGTATTAACCTTACAGTTTTTCAGCTGAATGATGTCATGGTGGCCTCTGTGGGAATAAAAAAAAGAGGGAAGTAAGCATGTTTTGGTCATAAATAAACTAAAAAAAAAAGCTCTTGTATTAAAGAGTATCCGTGGGAGTGTATCCGTGGGAATCGGTCAACCAGTGAGATGAGTCAAAATCAGCAGTTTTGATAATTCCCTTTCCATAATGGAGGTGTTGGTTTATAGGGCGCACTACATTAGAGTGTTCTGATGGCAACGGGGTACAGCAGGGACATGTGTTCGGCACCCTTGATGGGCAGCTTGCGGCTGGAGTAGAAGTAGATGATGTCGGGCACGCTGTCGAATGGGCAACTGTTTTGGCCCAGGACGTATTTGTTCTCCTTTGTCCTTGAAAGCTTCATGTGCATGAAGCCTTGGCTGCTCCTAAAGACACACAAAAGCACAGAAGAGGGTCGTTATTGAGAAACCGGTGAGGATTCCATAAGACTTGTACTTAAAGTGCAAGGTGTCACGTGGTCGACATGAGGATGTGGCTAATGAACCCTAAGGATAAATCACTTAAGCTAGAGCAGTAAAAGCAAATGAAGAGGCTCCCTCCGCGCTTCCATCGGACTTGGATCGATACCTTTTACAGTTCCTCACTAATCCTGTGCTCGCAAATAGAAAATGAAGATTGTCAGTGTAACCACGGGGATTCACATTCTTTTAATTTTCTATATACTTTACTTTGATGAGGAAAAAGCATTTGGATCGTCAGACTTGACAAATAATATCTCTGGTTGTCTTTAAAATGTTATATTGTCTTGCCATGTCAGGATTTACATTAATTGGTAAAATCGGATTCATCATTTACTGGTTAGATTATTTTTTGTATTATTTTTGCTGGTCAAAAAATACGGGCAGCGGATCGGTGTCGGCAAAACATTTCTTGAAAAAATAGGATCAGAAGTAAAAAAAATTTAAAAATAAAATATAAAACAAAGTATCTATATATCTATATATCTATATACCTATATACCTATATACCTATATACCTATATACCTATATATATATATATATATATATATATATATATATATATATATATATATATATATATATATATATATATATATATATATATATATATATATATATATATATATATATATACACACACACATATATAAACATACACACACACACACACACGCACACATACACACACACACACACGCACGCACACACACCCACACACACACACACACACACACACACGTATGTATGTATGTATGTATGTATGTATGTATGTATGTATGTATGTATGTATGTATGTATGTATGTATGTATGTATGTATGTATATATATATATATATATATATATATATATATATATATATATATATATATATATATATACATACATACATACATACATACATACATACATACATACATACATACATACATACATACATACATACATACATACATACATACATACATACATACATACATACATACATACATACATACATACATACATACATACATACATACATACATACATACATACATACATACATACATACATACATACATACATACATACATACATACATACATACATACATACATACATACATACATACATACATACATACATACATACATACATACATACATACATACATACATACATACATACATACATACATACATACATACATACATACATACATACATACATACATACATACATACATACATACATACATACATACATACATACATACATACATACATACATACATACATACATACATACATACATACATACATACATACATACATACATACATACATACATACATACATACATACATACATACATACATACATACATACATACATACATACATACATACATACATACATACATACATACATACATACATACATACATACATACATACATACATACATACATACATACATACATACATACATACATACATACATACATACATACATACATACATACATACATACATACATACATACATACATACATACATACATACATACATACATACATACATACATACATACATACATACATACATACATACATACATACATACATACATACATACATACATACATACATACATACATACATACATACATACATACATACATACATACATACATACATACATACATACATACATACATACATACATACATACATACATACATACATACATACATACATACATACATACATACATACATACATACATACATACATACATACATACATACATACATACATACATACATACATACATACATACATACATACATACATACATACATATATATATATATATATATATATATATATATATATATATATATATATATATATATATATATATATATATGTATATATATATATATTGTTATTTCACTAAAATGACAGTAATCACAATACCTTTATTTTGAATAGTGGCAGCCTATTTCAACAGATTCGTGGAGAAAAATAGCTGCATTTAATTCCACTTTAAAGAAACCTGCTTGATATTGCACTCAGCGGTGAGTTTAATTCAAACACATGTTCGTCTTTTCCATCTGGAGAATGTAAAAATTGAGATGAGAAATAACTCTTCAATTATCTGGCTTACAAGATAGCTACTATCGCAAGTGTAACCCCACGGATGTCTTTGCACTATCACGCACAGAAAGAAAGTACTGCAGATAACAACAAAAAATACAGAGTTCAAACTGAGTGCGCCCTAAAAAAAACGAGATAAAGCTGTCAAACATGGTGACGACTTGCTTAAATTGACACTTTTTTGACAGGCGAGTCCTCTGTGTAACATTTCTCAAATTAAGCAGAGTAAACACACCTCTGTGACTTTTCCAATATTGAGTCTCCAGAGTGTCATCTAAGAGTTCAAGTAGAAACATCTCTGTCTGCTATACCACTTCAGTTCGACATCCAGCAGCTAAGAGACCTCTTGTTAAAAATACTCACTACAAAGTGCTTTTGATGAAACGTCGGTCCCTTGGAGGAGGATGCGAAGTGACACAGAGACACACTTAAAAAGCAAAAACACTTCAGGGTTTGTTTTTGTAGATTCTCCAATGATATTCCAGCAAATGTTAATCGCTGTTGATGCACAAAATCGTTCTGGGCAGAGAACTAGAGGGATAACAGCACTCAATAATGCGTTGCCATTATCCAGTTGGCTAAAGGTAAGGTCGTTAAGGTCCTGTAACCAGAAAAGCGGCTTAATACCACAAAATATTGGTTTATTCTGCTGGGTTTGGGAACTTAACAAATGGCTGACAAAACCAACAAGTCCTAATGCATCATTTCTAACTCATAAAGCAAAAACCTAAGCTAAAATTCTAACATTAAAACCAGGAAGCCCTAAAATCTATGTTAAAATCCTATCAAAAACCTATTATTGTAGTTTTGTCATACATAACAATAGTACACAGATTTTTGTCTAATCACGTTCAAGATCTGCTCCCGCCAGCATTGACTTTTTACGAGTCTGATTGAAATCCATTTGTCCCCAGCGATAGCGGCTTATCTCCATGCCTTCGACATCCGGCAACATCCTATAGCACGATTCAGTTTGCAGAATATGAGACGTCTAAATAAAAAAAGGCAATCTGTCATAAGATAAGTCTAGACTAGGGTGATAAACCTTTGAAAACATAACCGTAGGCCAAATGAGCTTTGGGCTTCCTTCCATATACATAAACTGAATTGCACAAAACCGGATTGTTGCAAGTTCGCTTTTCATTGCAAAGACATCATTATCAGTTAGCCATCAACTTTTTGCCATTTTACTTTGTTAACGAGTTAGCATTTGAGTTCTCCTGGGAAGCTAGTTTACCTTTCATCTCCTTTGTTTAACCTCAACACATAATTATAACCTACACATACACAACCAAGCCTTCGTTTCAGAATAACTCCTGTCCCCACCCCTCACTTATTCCTACTTTGACGAAAAACCAGCATTCTTGAGCTTTGTTGGTTCATTTCGCGTGCTTCCCAAACACAAGTGCCAAATTTCCATCAGCAAATGAGTCAATGGAGCCACATCATGCAGCATTGAAACTTGCGTTGTTACTGTGGTAGTAAACGAGAAATGGCCTTGAAGGAGAAAAGTACAGAAATGGGTTTTGTGTTTTAATTTAGCGGAAATAACTCAGCAAACTGAGATACAATACAAACGGCTCAAATTGAAACTTAATTTTCTTTGCTGCTACGTGCTAAGTTAGTACTGCCAGCTTTTCGCTCCGGCTGGGTGCCAAACGTGTATCAAGTTTGCGGTCAAATCTAACGAACATGAGCTTGTACATCTGTGGTCCAAAGTTTTGAGACACTCTCTCAACCTAATGTCACATTTGATTGTGTTTTTGTTGAGCTGGCATTGGCTGCTTTCTTTTCTACAGCCGTCGAGAACATTTTGAAATCGTTGTTGTATATCAAGATCCGGTCACAGATTCCATAACTGCTTTTGATGGTTTTCAAAGTATTAACTGATGTTATAACACTTGTTTAAGTAAAACTATTTAAAAGGATTTCCTGCAGGAGTGGCAAAGGAGGCGCGAAGAGGTTGCGAGTGGCAGGGTGGATAGAAAACACTTCCTTTTAGGTCAGGGAAGCATCTGGGGAAGATTTTGTCGCTCTGTATCAATAATGCAGGGCACACACATGCCGCTACTCGACCTCATGCATCTTTCAGCAACCTGAGACACAGATCGGCCTCACTTTGGGCCTTCCGCTCAATTTCAGTGGCAGCTGGGGAGCTCGCCTCGTGTTGAGCGGGCCTGAACTCGTCATCACCTCTGCTTCTGCCTCTCTTCGGCATATGTCAGTCCTAGGATTGCTTTTCAGGCTTCAATCCATGTCGCCTCATGCCCAGCAGCGCCAATTATTAGGGAAGAAGCTTTGTGGAAGTTTTGCGATGTGTCGCACAGTTTTGTTGTTGACCCTAACCCTAACCCTAACCCCCAAATTGAACCAAGCGCACTATCCTGAAACAATCCAAAAACTTGTGGTTTTCTGGCACCCCTTTAAAAGAAATTTAATTCTGTAAGCAAATATGAACGCGCTAAAAAGTGTCCGTCAGGGACAACAACCTTACCGGCCGGATTGGACGCCCTATTGGGCCAATCCCAGCACGCGGGTTGCACTTTTGAAACCATTGGATTAAGGCATTCGTTCACCAAAATACACAAATCCCACAAAGTACAGACAAATAGGCATAAGGACAGTTATTTCCCACATTGATCAGGACTCTAAACTTGCGGTAGCACGACACATGATCCCTTCTGTGTAAAAGTGATGCCATGATTTCTACAGGTGCAACCTGTTGGGAAAATGTGACTTTAATTTTCTACTCCGGCCAAAAACCACAATCTTCGACAAGTTATGCTATAGGCAACCCTTTAATATCAGTTATCCAGAGCCCAAATAGCTTCAAGGCAATAAATAAATCAGGTTTCTGCACTGGCTGCGTATCCATTTTAATAGCTACTGTCTCGTTATTGAGGTCCAGCTGGACAGTTTTGTGATGTGAATTAATGATGGCTGCAGCATCCAGAAGGCTAACTCATCTCTTTTGGCCAATGTATATGACCTGAAACAGTCATATCGAGGTCATCGGGTTGTTTTATAATAATTTTCAGTTGTCCGGCGTGATAACAATACTCGAGAAGGTATTGATTATTTAGTGCTAAACATGGAATTTGTGCTTGTTTTGGTGGGTGCGGAGTTTAGTACCCTTGGGAAATTATTTTGCTGCTTTCAGTATCAACAGATAGTTTTGGCAAATACAAGTTTTAAAAGGGAGTGTATCATGGAAATTAACTTTTTAATTGCTTGTTTACAAATAGTCCGCTTCCTTGAGTGTGCCCTTGTTGTGTGAAAACAAATAGAATGTTTGCCAGTGTTTACCGCGGTGTTGGCTTTGATCGAGAATAATTTATTGGCACTTACGAACACAAAAGCCAAATCAAAGCCAAATACTGCTGTTTTTTAATGTGCCATTTTATGATAAGAGCAATTATTTTTGCCTGTTTTTGAATTTTTCAAAGCTTTGGAAAAGGAACAATTAAACTGTGATGTCTTTGAAGCAAGGGACTAACGTGTACTTTGCAGTAGGGATCATTTTGTGTCTCTTTATTTTTTAAATTTAGGGTTTTTTGTTTACCAGCATGTAAAGTATTGTGTTTTTTTATCAGGCATAGTAATAAACGATGAGGTGGCCAGGTACAGAAACATACAGAAAAATAACTTATACGTTCTTTTGTCCTCTAGGAGGCTAATCAGCGTCTGTCTGTATTTTACACTTTCATCTCCCATCTAAAAAGGTCATTGTGAAATCGGAAAGACCTTCCGAAATGTCATTTGTCTGCCTTCAAATCTGAAATGCTGCCATCGTTCTTGCAAATTAACTACTTTTCCATATTGTCCAACATGGCCACATCCATACTGTGGTGGCAATGTGCTCTCATAATAAAAATGCGATGTAACTTCTTGCTTCCCCTGGGGACAAGAAGTTCACCCCGACAAAATGTCAAGACTTAACTTGGCCAATCAGAACCACCCTCCACAGAGGATCAGGGTTCACTGATATAGGGCGGCAGTACTTGAACTGTCAGCAGATTATGAGGCCGGTGTGGCGAGGTGAAGGATGAGGGCGATGTTGGCGGGAGGTAGAGGTGGGAAAGGTGAATATTATTAGCATAAGGGTACAGCACAGTCAGCACACTATTGTAGTCCAGGTGAACCTATTTTGGTCGCTTTAAAGTATAGGAAAAAAAGTTGTTCAATCTTGACTATATGAGCCACTAATTTAATACCCCAAATACAATTTGTATCGACAGGCTAAGGGTTTTTTTTTCCTTTTTATAAATTGCACAACATGTATGCTCGTACATCAAATTTCCACTGATCTGATTATTTAGCTAGTATTTGAATTAAGAGAATGTAGTACTTACTTAAGTGATAGAGAGTAGTCGTTCTTGCTGGTTTCGCTGTTCCGCACCAGATAGCTGGCTTCTTTGCACAGCCGGAGAAGGCATTCTGCATCCGTTCGACTAATGGCGCCGTGGTACCAGCTAAGGAAATCAATGAAGTGGAAAACATCAGGATTGAGATGTTTTAATTTACTACATCTAGTCTCCTGATCTTTGTGGGTATTAAACAGTGTCTTAGATTCATCACTGTAACATTACGGCTTCACGGCTGGAGAAGCTAACTTACATTGCTGTGTATATCCAGATGAATTTGACTGTGCAGTCTCATTGCTCCATTCTATATCCTAACTGCACGCATCTGATCTTATTTTTAAGTGCAAAGTTACACCCTGAACCAATGCCCACAGTCTCGTCTCGTGCCGACATCCAGGGTGTCATTTAGGTTTGGAGGGCCACTGATTCTGACTTATGTTTAATGTGATGTTCATAGTTCAGACGCAACCAATTAGCAATAGCAAAAACACAATCCAAAACAAGACTCACAATTGGCTTTCCAAGGCCATGCTGGGATCGACACGTTCCCCTACGGTTGAGGCAGGCTGCTCGACTGACGTCATTTTGGTGTTCACCAAGCAGCCGCTGGAATGTCGCTGCAGTGGACGGTTTTTCCCATCCTTGGTTGGCGACATTCGCGATTTTTCCACACCATCAAACTGGACTGCAAAAAATACAACAACAACAAAAATTGAGATTTAAGGACATTTTCGCTATTTGCAAATGGATTTTTGATGGCATTTGGACCTAATTTGAGCAGTTCACTACACCTAATGAAACCTAGCAGCATATAATGCTCCATCATCTACCTTTTTACCAAAATCCAATTGCAAAAACTGAAAGCATTACCAAAGCGAGACAACAACAAAGGAGTAAAAGAAGCATCCTCAGTATTTACGCTGCACAGATACGGTCATTGATCCAATTTTAAAACGGATTAAAGATCTAACATAACATTCCCCCAAATCTGAAAGTTCTATTTAAATTGGTGGGAAACTGCATATCACTGTAAATTTCAGTTGAACTACGAGCATTCAACGACGTCACCTAGCGTGGAATCCGTCCAAATCAAGGCCACACTTGCTCCATCAATCCAACCCGAAACACACACCAACAAACGTACAAATCCCTCCATACTCAAATCCCAGCAAACAGCACGTGTGAAAATCAGCAGCAAAACAAACACAACAAAAAGTTAAACATTACACATCATGACAAGTTGGTATTCGTTCACGGTTGACTGGCATAGGTCATTAAACCTATTTGATATTTACATAAGGCTCACCATAGCCAGTGAGCTCCTGCTTGTGTGTTTCCCATGTGTGTGGCTTTTGGTCTTTTTCCTGCCGTCATCCATCACTATAATTGATGTCGCAGCACCCACGGCTTTGGAAAAGACCTATTTTAGAGCCATGCAGACACGCCGGTGGTGGGACCGGCATGCGCGAGCGGCCTCTGTCGGGTTGTCCAAAAGCTTTGACGTACCAACAACGGCTGCTGCTGTGGCTCTTGATGAAGAGAATTGACGTACGAGGCTGACAACAGCCCTCCGTCACCGATGGAGTTGCGTCTACTTTTTATTAGCCAGAGTGACAACTTGCCCAAAGAGATGTGTTTAGTTTGCGGGCTACGCGTGCTTTTGATGACATTTGAAGCGCCATACCATGGAATTCTAAACACATCTCAGCCAGTGAATGAATCTCTTCAGGGAAGGAGTCTAATCAATCTCAATGTATTTGATCCAGTTCCATCTGTATGGAGCTGCCATATCACTTTCAAATGATCAAGTCTGGCTGTCATAATGCGCAGACTTGGAATGATAAAGAAGGTGTTTGCACCATCGTGTCAACCTGTCAAGTTCAAATGGTGTAGCGGTTTAGCAAATTATTTTGGACAATGTAGTCTTTGATGGACCTCTATGAGAACTCTAAATTGATGATTTGGACAATGACTTTTATTGTAGTGAATCCTTAGGTTCAATAAAACAAGAGTGATGTCATTCTAGGATTAAACAGTAGGGGCCCCCCTTTACCTCAACTCAATCAATGAACTTAACGCTCTTGATACAATCTACTACAAATTCATGAGAGCCAAATGACTTTTTATATCAATCTTAATTCCTGAAGCATCGTGAGCTATCAGCAGCTTTAAAAACACTAAGGAGTAACGTTTTAAATCCAGAATTGAGGAAAGTGGAGCAAAAAAATTGAACTCAAATTGACTTTGACCCGTGTAGTTAATGTCTTGCTCACTTTAACCAAGCATTAGGACGGTCTTAACAAAAAACACTTTTCTGAGAAAGAACTCCCACTGTGTTTTCTCTTTTCTTAAAAAAATAGCATTAAAAATGCATTTAAATGTTGTGCTTTTAATTATGTAAAGAAACTGGCGTTTTCTTTTGTATTAGTAAATGTTCTCGATTAAGTTACACCTTGAGTGAACTGATGTTACAGATCGATCAAGATTTGTTCTTCTAATGGTATTAGTTGATGGCTGCCGATGTGCTATGAGTCTAATACATTTTGTTTCCATGGTAACTGACTGAATAGGACCACACAAAGCATGTTTTTGCTACTTTTATCTATGTTGACTTTATATTTTGATTTCAGTTCAACTTCTTACCTGACTTTTTCCTTAACCTTTTTTTAATGCTATTTTCTAACCATGCCTGATAAAAACACATGCATATCACAGTGAACATTTTTCATTAAACTGGCTCTCTTCATAATCAAAAGGCAACAGTTTCAGGTTAAACTGAGACAAAATATAGGTAGTACGAAGTCAAATAGTGATGATTTGATATAAGAGCAGACTGTTGACTAATGAACAAACATAGAATTTCCATCTGTAAAATGCAAAATTGCTTGTTAAAACTGCTACTCATAAATCGAAATTATCAAGTAATCAGAAATACAGGGAGATAATAAAGTGCCTTATTTCCATGAGTCTTTGGATTTTTGTGGCGAAACCCAATGGAAACGAATTAATTTTGTAGCGTAAAACTGACAATTGTATCTCAAATTGTAATTATTTTTCACTTCTGTCTGGTCTAATACTCCATGTTTGAAAATCGGTAGAATATTGACAAGTTAGGTTTCGAATGAGCCCTGGAATCAAGTAATATTGACGAAACAAATCAATAGAATGCAAGACAAGGTGTGTTATGTAAGTCTTCCCTGTCTATCTTTTTTGTTCCTATTTTTGGATAGACAGACACTGAACTGAAGTCTATGATCAGCCCCCTTGGCTACATCTTCTCACTTCTCTATAGCGAACAAAAAAAGAAAATCTTGAGGATCATTCTGCCTTGATTGGATCACAATCGGAGCAGTATGCCTTTGCATTTCTTCTGCGAGAGAATATATGTACGAATGTACTCCTTTTCTGCTGCAGATTGACGAGATGATTGGCTGAGAGAAGAACAAAAGCTCCCGACGGGCAGCTTAAGAAGGATGAGAATGTACGCAACAACAAAAAAACACACATACAAAAACTGTCAGCTATTGTGGTTGGAATCAGATGAGTGTCTGTCTGATCCTGACAGATGGAGAGAATACATACGTGCCCTTTTTAGCCTTCTGAGGGAAGCACTCTAAAAATTACAATGGAAAAAAAATTAGTATGTGTCTTGCTGTCAAATGGATATTAAACTGTAAATCAAAATGTAATAAAAACATTTTAATATGGAAAATAGATAACAATATTTTTGTAATAAATAGAGAAAACTATTTGCCAGAAGGAAATGGCCCATATATGAGCAATTTGTAAATAATACTCGTTTTAAATCATGTACATTAATATGCATGTAAAGTACCACCACAGCTTAATATTAAATAAACAAACTAAAAAGAGACTTGAGATGAAGAATTCTAAAGAAAAATTCTCTGGTCCTTTGCAACTAAGTAATACACTAACAAAAAAATGGACAAAAAAAATTGGATTTGCTATTATAGAATACCAAAACCACAAAGCTAACTACAAAATGAACCATTCTTTGGGTTTAAATCTTGACTTTGACTGACAATATATTTGGAAAGGAAAACCATCCAGGATGCCCCCTAAAGTCAGATGGGAGGAGCCCCATGTCACCAGTGACTCTTATAAGGACAAGTACGGTCGAAAATAGAGGCACTCGGTCACAGGGGGCAATCAAATCACCTCCCAGACTGGCTCAGACCGAGTGAGGATCGTTTTACAGTTGGATGCTAATCTCAAAGCCACTCGCATGGCGGCTGAGGATGGGGGAACCAACAGGCTTTCCCATGGATTGGCCCACATAAATCAAGTCCTCACTCACAGCGCACGGCGGTGTCCTTTTACGTGCAAATCTCAGAGGGGGGGCATCCCATTCCTTTACATTAGTTCCGCTACACGTACTTCATTTCTATGTTTAATGGCAGCAGTTGACTAGCGAGTCTAGGAAAGAACTGCTTTTCGGAAAAAGTTGTCTCCCTACGAGTCTCAACCTCCAAAAAATAACTTCGAAATAGTTTTTATACTAATATTTAGGACCGTTTTTCCGTATTTCTGTTCCCACATGTACCTGTTACTACTACAGTTACACGGAAGGCTCCAACAATTTAAGCCAAGTACGATTCATTCATCTCTAGTCAACCAAGGAATCCATTTGGCGAGCCATCTGGAAGAGCAGCAAGTATGTTGACAAGAGGAAATGGCAGGTCAGAGCGAATGATTACGCAGACAGGAGGCATTTGGGCACAATTAAAACTAATGAGCCCTCAGCATTTAAAACTCAGCATAAGAGTGTGTGATTTTCCACCACATGTAATCCAGATTGAAAACGTGGGGTGTTTCCAAAAGATATCAACCAAGGCCACAATTGGTGCATTGTAAAGACTTTCAATCGACACTAAACAATTCATCTATTGGAGAAAAATAGTTTTCCTTGGGGTGGGGTTCTTTAAATGATTATGTTGGGTCTAAACCAAATTTCTATGAACTGATTTCCACAAGTGGAAAAAGAGTAAAATATTGCAACATTAACTTCTCAAGGACCTTGATGAGGGCTTTTTGGATTTACAGGATTAATATCCATAAAGGTTTTGTCATTATGTCCAAAGACAACAGCACAGCAGAAACAAAAAAACAGACAACAACAAAAAAAAACTTGATTTTTTAGATTGAAACTGACTTGGCAACAAACCATAGGCATCAATTCACACCTCAACGGTCTTGAGCTCTTTTTGAACATGCATGCTAAATATAGAAAAAAACGATAACCAAAAAATGATGGCACCATGCTAAAAATATAAACCACAGACTATCATTCATTTTGATTGCCTTGATGGGAATTTTCTGCATAATGTAATTGCTTTGTAACCTCATAAATTGGCACAGAGCCCAAGAATCTGATTTTTAGATGGATTGCTATGGAAGTTTACATTGACGCGGTACATCCACTTCGCAAGACCCAAAAAACTATTTAACCACAACAAATCACATTGACTAATACAGTGCCTCATCCCAATGGGCTTACGGGGTGCTTATTTTGCCACCAGAGCTTAATTTGACGACATTGTGACCCAAAAAACATTAACATTGCAGCAATCCTTATTCAAGACCCTATCATTTCTTCCAAATCCAGATCACAAGTGAATCAAGAATGAATGAGTTGAAATATGGTAAAAGAATGGATGAAGTGATGAAAAGATGGACTCAACGGGATGGACATTTGAAAAGTGGAACACCAACACCCACCGTGATGGTGCTGCTCATTGGCGGCTTGTCCGGACGAGGGTTGAACCGTCTGCGAGGGTGACTCCAGCTCCTCCACCAGGGGAGGGCTGCTGTTGAGCTGCCCCACCGGAGGGGGCCACGGAAGGTCCTTGATCACTTTAATCTCTACTGCAAGAGTCGCCCAAAGTAGGAAAGGGAGAAAATGGACGACAACAACAACACAGGGGGAGAAAAGATAAGCGAGGAATAAGAAAACGACATGAAACTTTTAAGTTGAGGTAGAGATGGTTGTTGTGACTAAACAGGAAGCTGGAATAGAGAAGGGAGGAAAAGAGGATGGGGAAAAAAAGTTAAGGGCGAAAAAAGTGATAGCATCAGAAACTGTAGCCCAGATTACAATGCCTTTATGAACCCACATTTTTACATGTATAAAGGGCCTAGCTAACTAGCGAAGACATTGCCGTTACTGGTGGACATTTGAGGTTTTCTTTTTTATTCTTGAAGGATTGAATGTTTACGTCAGGGAAATTGTTGTTTTCTTTCAATTCTGTGCAGGCTAAATCGGCTTCTACTTTTTAATCCATACTTTTTCCTTTAATTTCTCAAGTTATCATTTACAGAAACAAACTAAATGAATAAAATTAAGACTTAAAAAAACTAAACTATAATCTAAAGAAAAAAGAACGGAAATTTTAAAAACAAATAAAAAAATTCAATTTAAGAAACTAATCCTTCGATTGTGGGTGTCTAAAAACTAAAACTACTACCAAACTACACAAACAAATAATTTCAGGACAAATTACAACCAAACTACAATGGAAAATATAAAAAAAACTATCATAACTATCTCCCTCAACTGCCAAATCCAAATGATCATTCCTAGCCAACAAGCTCACCCACATGGGCATAAGCCCACCAGTTCACCCATAATGAAGCCCTACCGAGATACCCCATTCGACTCCTCTGTTTTCTCACGCAAGGCAATATCTAGCTCACTTTTCAAAGTACATGCCATCTTACATGCAACTATTTTAGACCTTGAAGTGTCTCCAGGACCTACTTGACAGAATGTACAAAAATCGAACATGTTTGAATTTCTCAAATTGCCTTTTGGTCCTCAAAAGCGAAATATGCCCTTTATAGTGTTGCGGTTCTGAAAAACAAAAGGACATAGACCAAGAATAAAGAGACCGAGTAATTTTCAATGTTGATCATAGCATCAACTCTCATAGGAACGTGTAAAAAGTATTGCTAAGACAGCAATGTGATGCTTCAACACCCGAAACCGATTCCTCTCACCCTTTTGTGTTAAAAGCGTTTCATTTCATATGTTGACCTTGCATTTGTTCTGCTTTGATGAGCGCTGTATCTAAATGCACGCATTTGTTTCTTGAGGCTTTTCATTAACATGCCTGTTTGCTCCACTGCCATTTCATTTGGCTCCACTTAATTTACCCAGCTAATTGCTAATGTGTGCATATTCAAAACAAGACGGCCGTGTTTATCCCACAAATTATGCACACAACCACCCTGGAATTTTCCCCCTTCCAGTGCACTGCTTCCCAATACTAGTACTATCCATCACTTTATACAATAGAGCTAAATTTGAGAGCATGTTTATGTGAAAGAACGCCATTCGTCTTAAAAAAAAAAAAGGACGGGGACGTGGTGAGTCTTTTAGCGGGTGCAGACCAGCGGGTGCCAATGAAACGGGTAGAAATATTGCGGTTACGTCGGTTGTGCGTGTGGGCCAATGTGTGCGAAAGAAGATAAGAGCGTTTGAAAAGAAAGAGGGCCGTCTTGAAGGTTATCAGCACACCGTCGCTAACAGGACGACGTTTTCAGGATTCTACCGCCGCTGGACCGTAACACCTTCGATGATTTATATCAATCCAGGAGAGATTCATTAAAAACACAAAAGCGACACACCTGTTGTACTTTGATAAATGGTGACGTCAATCCTTTGTCTATGTATTTCGACACTATCGTACCAAACATCTATACGGTACATAGTGATATTATTTTTTTTCTTGATATGCTGGTGTATCAATACAGTGTGGTTCAACAAAGCAATGCAATATAAAGTGTTAGGGAAGGAGGATTAGTTAGAGTACAAGGATGAGTACTTGCAATTGAGGTACAAGTACTTGTAGTATAATTAGGGGTAGAATTAATATTGCCTGCAGTGGAAGTAACAAGTACCAATACAAGTGAGAAAAGAAGTGTACTGGTACACGTAAAATTACTTGGACTACAAGTGAGAAAAGAAGTGTACAGGTACATGTAAAATCACTTGTACTACAAGTGAGAAAAGAAGTGTAGAGGTACACATGAAATTTACCAGGAATAAAAGTACTATTACACGTAACAGAAGTTGGAGTACATGTACTTGTAGTAGAAGGACAAATAGAGGTCGGAGTAACGGCCAGACTGATACCCGTCAATGCCATTGACGTCTAAAAGAGTCCATGTCAAAAATGGCTATGACTGTCAATGCCAGAAAAGTATTTTTTCTTTGTTTGAAGGGTCCTGTACTACAACTGTCTTCTACCAGACACTGATATATTTTCTTCAGATGATGCAATTAAGAATTCCAAATTCATACATTTACTGTCAACAGTAAATGTAATTTTGAAAGTGGAGCATATAAAAGTTGGGATTGAGTACACAGCACAGTATGAGGGCTTTTACAGATTGAAAACGCCAGCACACATCCTACGGCTCCTGTGCAGGTTTCCTCATTTGTTCCGCAAATCATACATCATGGTCACTCCTCAGCTTCCAACTCATCCATCAGCAACTCAGTCAGCGGTAGAGGTAGAAGAAGCTTTTGTTGCCAGTGTGTGACTGAGGCTTTCGCTCGTGGTGAGGTCACGGCAAGGATGAGCGATTAAACAAAAGCGCAAATCTTCCACACGCTCCCAACACCTTAACAAGGCTGGCGATTTAGATGGAAAAAAGATGTGCAGTGTTATTGCACCCTCCTGGGCTGATCATTAACGAGAATAAATAGTCTAGCATTGCGATATCAGACCCTAGTGGGAGGTCAGCGGGAAGTGTGCGACCATTTTATGATAGCATTCTGATCGTATTTTGTTTGGGTTGCACTTTCATTTTCTCTATTTAATGTGGCTGTATAAATTGTGAAGGTTTTTGATATTTGTGGGAACGGCCCATTAAAATTCAATTGGCTGCGAGAACATTAGTCATTGATATTACTGTGGCTATAACGTCCTTCAGTGGCTATGAGATTAAAACAGAAGCCAATTGGCGACTCTCCAGTGGGAGTAATGTTGCTTTTTCACCAACAAAACTGTGATCAAAACAGTGTTTAAAATCTTTGGACATGCCCTGTTGGGGCAGTTTTGGATCCATGTCATTGAATATTTGTTTAAGTATTGAAAATATAAAAATGTGACAGTAAATAGTGATAATATCATGTCTTTCTGCTAGTGTTTCGACAACTTAATTGTACCAAACAATGATCCTTACACATTGGTTACAAAAACCAAACAGACATAGATACATCACAATAGAATTTCTATTCCATATACTGGCAGTATTGATCCTTTATCCCCCCACCCCTCCGTTTTAGACCTGAACTAATATCTATCACTGACATATTTGCTTGCAAAAGCAATCCTCTACATTGATAAGCGATTTTATGAGGGAGTCCATACAAATGATGGCTAAAAAGAAGTCAGGATCAAAACATGCTTGCAGACGTCAGATCTTTTTCCACAGCACACCTCAAAAAGAAGCGTTAAGCCAGCTCATGCCTTGATATGGAGAAAGGCTCCTTGATGTACACATCTAAGCAGGTTTCAACACCTTTGCCAAAGTGCAAGCCTCAGATGGTGAGACCTAGACTAAATTTAGTTCATTGTTTTAATTTCCTCAATTTAGAAACAGAACAAAGAAGTATCTAAACGCGTTTTAGCAGTAGTTCTCATCGTTAAATGTCTTCCTTAATGGCTTGGCCACCAACGGTGTAATAAAAAAAGAGAACAGAACTGGGGCTTTAAATATGAGAAGAAGCATCAGTAAATAAACATCTGAGTGCTGTTTCCCGGCAACATAATAAAGGAGAGAGCGCATGACTGAGGTCACTGCATCTCTTATATAAGCAAAAACGAGCTGAAAACATTCTTAAACAGGATATATTATTGAACATGGTGGTGCTGTGGTATATTTATCTGATTTTGGTTCAGGATGGTTGAATTATCACTCAGTAATATTGTCAATATGAGAGATTGAATGTCTTTGAGTGCTCTGTGTCGGACTGCCAACCAGTCCACGTTCTATTGTGGTTTGTTTTTGCCCAAAGTCAGCCTTTAATTTTTATTTTTATGTCTCGGTCATTTTAGACATGTAGTGGGAGGTCAGATCTCTACCAACTGACGGTGGATCTTTTATAAAAAATGATAAAAACATTGGGAAAAATTTACTTAAACCTGCTGTAATTCTTAATCCTTACAGTATATTGATCAAAGAATATAAAAAACTCGAAGATACCAAGGAACTGATTTAAAATGTTGAACAGGTGTTCACAACAACACTTTTTCATTTAGTTTCCAACTCCACTTTTATGCGAATTGAATTGTAATGCACTACTCATATCATGAAATATAATTCAGAAAAACTAAAATAAAAACCTCCAGCCGAATATGTGCCTCAACCCAGTTAATCATGCAAAATTTGCCAGTAAAGGAGTAGAAATTCAGCATACCGTCCTTGCAGTAATTGCAACACCAATGGTTACTTTTTGAGATTTCTAATCCACATCCAAAAGGGATATTTTCCTCCCTCTTATACTTTCCGAGTGTCTTTGAGAGTAGAAGAGGAGGCACTAAGTGCTATCCCCATTATCTGCAAGCACGCATCAAACACCCTCTCATTAGGGCCTCTTTTCATACCATCTCAACAATAAAAATGATGACGATCACAAGGACCACCGCAACAAAATCCACCAAAAAAAAGAAAGACGACAATGAGGGAAAGCTAGTTGTCAACTAATGAAACTGTAAAAGGATACTTAAAGGAAAAGACAAGACCTAGTATAGATCACAATTGTCAAAGAAATCTAGATATACATTACTTCATTGTCGGATCAACTTTCACTTTGACCAGAGTCGACTATTTTGCTTAAAATATAAGGAAAGACAATTACGTAGCAACCTGAATCATACACTGCTATTGATAATGCTCGTGTATATAGTTTTCGCTTTCTAGCAGTGTAACCTGAATTGATAAATTATACTTGGTCAATAAAGTGGTGACATACAATATCTGGTATAGGCTCTTATAGTCTTGGAAAATTATTCTTAATACTGTGTTAGCAGAGGATAGTGATGAATTACTGTATCCTTGGAGTAAACCAAGGACTGGTTGCTCATAAATAGACTTGAGTGACAAAAAAAATCATGCTTTAAAGTTGAATTCAGTTCGTATATGATACCATTGTAAAGAAAAGCTCAATATTTTCACTCTTGTTGTCCTTTCATACCCTTTCCTCTGCTAATACCCTTCCATTGTCATAGACCTTCAAAACCAGCTGATTTTCACTTCAATAGATATACCTTTTTTTCATCCTACTAATCAAAAGACCACAACCTGCGGGACCCCCACCCCCCTGCACGTGAATTCCAAATGATTTATGGTTAAAACATCATATTCAAAATTGAAAAAAAAGACAGAAAGACAGAGAGGTCCAGTCGCACAGTGGTGGTACCTGTGGGGGATTTAGAAGCGCAGTCCTTTCTTCTGTGGGGAACTGATCCAGTGCCATTTATTGAGCCCTCGTAGCTAATGCAGTCATAACAAAGCAGAGCTGTTCAAGGATACAAAAAAGAAAATGTATATACATACATATATATATATGATTTATTATCAGGGTATAATGTTTTTGGTGCATTTTCGTTTGTCAAGAACAGCCCTGTTTTGATGTTATGGCTGCCTTAGCCATCTTGGTCTTACATGCACCTGTTTATAAAAACCAAATATGTGGACCCAGGGCCCTGCTTATGGGGAAAACATTACATAGAAGAGGCGACTGTGAATTGACATGACGGCAGGTGCTTGGAAAAGAGAAATGTGTGAGTTTAAAGCTGTAACAAGACATGGAAGGGTTAATAAGACGCAAATGACGAGGTTAGAAAAAAGGCAAACATTTTTGCAAGTACCAGAAACAATCTTTGGATCAAAACCACAGTCAAAAGTAATTTGGTAAAGACAGAAAAGTGCTATTGAATCAAAAAGATTGATGCAATAAAGTTTAGAATGCCACCTTGCTATATTCGACCTTGTCTTATAGATATTTGCAAACATTATATACATCATAGTATTGTTGGAAGCCCACACAATACATCTAATCTCAGATATACCTGCAAAGGCTTTGGAAATCCTCTCCTTTTTCCACTCCCAGGGTTGGTCGTACTCTTCGGGCGGCCGCTCGTCGTCCTGAGGCAGTCGACTCTCACGGGGGCAACGCGAACGATCGGGGTCCGAGTCTCCACCGTTCTCGGTGGGCTCGTAGGGGGTATCATACAGAGGAAGCTGCTTGTTGCCACCATCCTTTGGTCCACGACTGTTAGATCGGATTTCTGAGGATAGGCGAAGAAAAACGGGTTATTGTTCTGACATAAAAGTTTGTGTTGTTTTATCTAGAGTGGTTGTTTTTTTTTGGACTTCTCTATAGGGTCACATTTAGAATGATTCGCGAACCGCTCACATCTGCCAACAAAGAGTCACAGAAGTACTGAACATCTGTTTGGGTTATAAAAAGAACACATGTCACTGTCTATCAGCTTGTCTATAGTAGCCTTTGAATTCCAAACATCTCCTTAGCAAACACACCATTTTTTATCATTTCCCTCTATTATGGATGAGGTAATTTTTTTTTCTTAATATACTGAACTGTCTTGGTTATGGAAGTCCATGGATAAAATGAAAGTGAGGTTTTACAAAGAATGATAATTCGAAACAGCAGGATTACTTTTTTAGAAAAGGCCGTCAAAATAGAACTGTTTTTTTAATATCCTGTCTCTATAGATATTTTTGAATAATCCTGATTTTGTTCAGGAAAAGTTGTATGTCATGTTTCATATGATTCCACAACAAATGCACAAAGTCACTACTACTGAATAACAGAAGATGTTGTAGAGTCATCTTCAATCTTCCCATTGCCACCTGACTTCAACTTGGATGTACTTCCACCCTTTTTCACCCCCGTAAAGCAACACTCCTAATGAACCGCTATGCCCTTGAGAGTTCCCATTTTCTGCGATTGCCCTACAATTCTTCATGAAGCCGTTAGCGTCCAGCATGTGAACCGAATGAAATATTACGCCACCACTGCTGCATAATTGCCTCTTAGCCCAGTGGGAGCTCTTGCAGACAAAAACGAGTGATGTGTTTGGAAGCCTAATGGAGCCACTAGTGGAGGTGAGGCAGAGCTGCTGGAATCTGCGTCCATGTCGAAAGTTAACATTAGACACACTGCCGTTTTTTTATTTCATTGGTAATGTGTGTGATATCAGCACCAAGAACACCAACAGAGAAGCAAATAGTTTCGTAAAAAAGTAGGAAAGGCATCTTTTGCACCACAGGCGGGAATATTTTCCTTTGCTTCCACCTGTGATTGCCTATTTTATGCAATGTGAATGACAACACAGACAAATACAATCTAAATTAGGAATCAAACAATGCAGTGTGAACATAGTCCGAAAATCACAGGTGACAAACATGCTAACTCAAATAAAAATGTGTTTAAGTTCATGAACTGTTTGCAAAGACACAGGACGCTACAGGTGAGGAATAAAAAAGCCACATACATCTCTGGAGCCATGATTGCCTACCCTTACCCACTCTCAATCCTAGTAAAGACCACTGTTACAGAAAATGAAACCAATTTACTCTGGGCTGGCTTTCCTTGTGTCATTTTTTAAGAACAGATGTCAAGGCCTGCCTTTGAAAAGCTGGGTGGGGACACATCTGTCTTGAAAAATTTACAGTCACTGGCATGACATTGAAGGGCTTGCATGTCGCAACACGGCCGCAGTCTTTGACCTCTGTCTTTGCGGCTGAGACCTGTGCACTCCAACCTTGATCCACCCCCAAGCAGGAAGACCCACTTCCTGTCCAGATGCTACACATCTACCTCTAATCTTTGTTCGAAATTTAGCGGTACTTTAAACAGAAGATGGTAGGACAGTGGCTAAATTGGGACTAGTCATTTGGAAAGTCGTTGAGTTCTGCAAGTGTTTGAAAAGTGGAGAAGGGGTGCTTCATTAAAGCTGCAGCAGTGGCCACAAACATCTGTTAAATGCCACGGAAAGTAGTAGCGTGTGCGGTAGCATTCAACCTTTAAACTATTTACTCGTGCAATAAAAGCCAGTGACTAGAATGTGAGTGGAACACTGAAGCCAGTCGGATACATCAAGCTCTCCTGCTGCTGTTAGCCATTTAGATTGTAACAATCTACCAACTGAAGCAAAGCTGGTTTTCATATGCAAACTGTGTGATCAAATGAGAACAAGGCTATTATATATATTATTATTAAGGAGAAATTCTACTGTGCAATATTTTAGAACTAGTACAACTTGAAAGAAGACAGCGTGCAGGTTTTCAAAACAATGACCTTACAAACTATTATAAGAACTAATAAGAAAATGCTAAAACAAAATCATGCTAGAAAGTTTCCTAGCAGTCATGTCTAAAACATGAGCTCCTGAGAATATAAAACACATAAAATTAGCTATCTTAATATAACATTTCATACATCTAAGGTTTCAAACTCTCAATTCTTTTTGTGAAGATACTTTATATCAAATCTTTGTGAAACCAAGACAAAACCTAATTACACATTGGGGTGTGCTCACTTGGGGGTATCTCGTTCAATGTTATACATGCTGCAGTATACGCTGATTTGACAGTGCTACAAAATGTCATTTCTTCAGCGCACATGAAAAGATATTAAAAAGTCCATTATGATGGCTGTACTCACATTTGTGAGATAATGTATTTCTGTTTGCACAAAAAAAATGAAAAAAAATGTCAGGCTCAGTTCGGTATAAAGCCTCCAGCTACTAACGTTTCATCTGGATATTTTTTCTCTGCTCTGACGGGTATGAAAATACACCAATTGAGTAGATGATGACATCCGGACGAGGCAGCTGAATTAACTGATAACACATTCAATTGCTGCCAGGGACACATTAATATCACCGCCTTAAGTAATTCTGCTTAAACGCAGTGTGAATGTTAAAGAAAAATGATATAATTAAGATGTGAACGTACAGTCCGGAGTAGCTGGAGGGCATGTAAGTAACATTCAATTTGGTGAGATGGTGTAGCTGTGCAGCCGAGGTGTGAGTTATGTGATGGCACGTAAGGTGTCAGTCAGGAACGTGGCCGACAAGGGAAGGTGTTTGCTCCTTGACCCGTGGTGGCTTCGCTGCTGACTGTCTTTCCGCTTGGTAAGTGAAGCCGTGAGGCGTCTCATGCCAGCAGAATACTAGAGACCTTGCTACAACACTTTTGCAATTGAGTGGCATCTAGCCATTTTTTGTGTTTGAATGGGTATTTGTCAGTGGATAAAAGAACGGCAGGTTAAATTGAATCTTTCATAATTTTGCACAGGCAGCATTTTTCTCTATTCAAACTGTGCTGCAAAATGATTTGCCCCATAGAGAAGAATTGTTTAATATGTGAATACATTTTAAGTTGATTTGTTAAACCACAATGTATGATTTAAAAAAAAAAGATTATCAAAATTAATAAAGAGTGAAAAGTCAAAATTTCTACTGTTCCGTTTTTGCAGTAGCTTCAAGGATTTATTTGTACTCAAATAAATTCAGGTTGTCCCTTGCCTAAAGTGTAATATTTTTAGTGCTTTGTCTTTCAGCATTACATTAAAAAAGCTATTTTAAAAAAATACATTCTCTTCAACCTTTAAGGAATGTATAAATGTCTTTATTTGTGTATGTACTGGATGTCTATTGTGTATGTACTGGGTGTCTATTAGTTTTTACACAACATATGCATTTGCCCTTCCCTTAAATAACCAGTACCAGAAAAACAAAGAAAAAGCTTGTGAAGAATTATATACACAAGACAACGACACGTACGTAGATTCATTCCCTGACTTGTGGGGCGGACAACAAGCCGGAGGAGACAACAGAGCACAAAGGCATGACAGAATTAAGCCAGACAAAGTGATGGAGAAGAAGAACAAGAAGAAGAAGAGGGGGAAGAAGAAGAACGAAGGCCTTGGGGATGTTAGACAAAGAAATGCAGTCAATAGATAAAGCGGGCTAGACAAGTGAGTGTTACACACAGTCGACAGCTATAAACACTGGAAACAGAGTGTCACAGTGAGTCAAAGGTAATGAGGTGAGGGACATTTCTTTGTACGACAGTCCCTGAACACAACACTCTCAGCCTCATTAGGGAAAACGCCGAGTTTGGAAGGATAGAAGCTGAGTATTATGCAACATAGAATGACTACATTTTAATTACTGCTTTAATATAGTCCTAAACATGTTAAATAATTGCAAAGCTACTTGACATAATGTAAGTGAGAAATGACTAGATTTATGGTACCTAAGTGATTAGCCCATTGAACTTAAATTTTCTGGGTAGGTGAAGAGAAAGAATGATGACATTTTGTCGCATGAGGGCAAAGGTAGAATATACTTAGAGGAATTTGCAGCTAAAAATAAATCAAAACACACTTCAAATTATTTAATTCTCATGAGATGTTTTTTTAAATTTGTAGTATTATATTTAGTTCACCAAAGCTTTTGAGACAGCAAGTTCATTTAGAACCTTACAAAAAAGCTCCTTTAAGCCCAGCGGGGAGGGGTTTGGAATTATTTCCCTAAAACTAGCCTAAAGTGAAGACTTTAAGAGATGGAAGCTTGAATCCTTGAGCAGAAGCTCTAGGAGCAAATTGTTTGGTTGCTGTTATTCAACGTGATTGGAAGTGAGCGTCTGGCACGGTGTAATGACTAATTAAGTGGACTGGCTGTCAAACTGGAGATGATAACTGAACACTAAGGGAATGTGCCCGTGTGCGTGATTGAATTCAGAAGAGGCAATGCCTTACTCAAGCAAATTCCCAGGGTCCATTTTGGGCATCGATCTTGGCCGGTGAGCGGGCGCAATCACTGCTCATTAAGAGCTAGGTGAAAGCTGGTTAATGGAAAAGATGAATGTGGAGATTGCTTTCAAATGTTGCCTAGATAATGGGACACCCCCAAACACACAACCTGCTAAGCTTGATAAGCAGTCAAAGTAAATGGCCAAGTCCATTCTTTAATGTGGTTCGCTATGTAGTTTATTTGTAGCACAGAATTTCAAATGTTTTCCCTGTTAGATTGGTTTGAGTTTTATGTATGTTCAGGCATTTCACATGAAATAATGGGCTAGTTCATTTCTTTTCATTAAAAAAGACATAACAAAATTAGTGCTGATAAAACTTGTTCTTTCAATCCAGTTCTGTTAGTATGTATGTCTATCAATTATCCATCCATCTGGCCATCTATAAATCTGTCTATCAATAAAAGCTATCAGGCCATCCATCTGGTCATCTATCATCTAAACATCTAGCTGTCCAACAACCCATACAACCACCGTCATCCTCTCTGTTCCTTTTATTTGGTTGTATGGTAGGTATAGGGACCAAAGTTACAATTTGCAGTTATTTCAGTCAATCTGCAGTGCAGCAGGACATGTTAAAGACACAACTTCATGTGGAGGAGTGAAACGCGGAAGCCGAGTTATTTTCTGCTGGTGGCTATTGTTCCTCTGGCGCAGATAAGAAGAGCCACGGATTATAGACCCAGAGTGCACCCGGAGTTCAGATCGTGCTGGAGGAAGACGGCCAAGTATGAGAATGTGGGAGTGAGATTTGTGGATTCAAAGGGAATGACACTAAAAAGCGAGGAGGACTGTGTCAGTCAACGGCAAGTTCAGTGGTGTGGAAAGTTGCGTGTGTTCACAAACACGTGGCTGTGCTTTGGGGGGGGGGGGGGGGGGCAAATAGTGGGATAGTAACACTTGGATGTCAATTTGATAAATAGTAACTCTATGGCCTTTTCCCAATGGGCGTCAACAGCCCATTAGTGATGATAGGAACACTTGCAACATCTTCACCTTGGACCCTCACCCCTTCAGTTTGAAGACGTATCAAGTCGGTCTATCCATCTACTTTTCGATCCATATATCTATTTATAGTATCTATCTATCCTCATGTCTACTATCGACCTATTCTTCATCCTCCTATCATCTATGCTCATTGTTATATCTTACATCCCTTCTCTTCAGTCCATCTAGCATGTTACCATGTGATCCCTCATCTATGTAGCCATTCAGGCCATTCAATTCAAAGCTGGTTTTGGCATACAACCTACAGAGTTCATGGACCTCTGTCTCTACAATTTGAAATGGTATCATCGCGTTTATCGGTGCGCCATCTTGCTACACTTTGGCCTCAGGTGTATTATGGTGTGCAATTTCCGTTCCCCAGTTGAATTTATAGTCTCTGGCTAATATTTCCTCAAAGGGTAATTAGGCGTCTTGTCATTTAGACCTACTCGGCAAAATGTGTTTGCAATGATGAACCTTTCTCCCTTTTGTTGCAAACAATGTGGACACCAGAAAACATTTGACTTTTTGGGTGCCTTCAGTTTCTGTTATCTCTGTTTTCTGTCAGAAAATGCTTCACATTAAAAAAAAGTAAGTTCCACATTAAGAGTACCGAAGTTCCCAAAATGATCCACATTTATAGTAAGTTCCTATGATGTACCATGAACTGCGTGTGACCCTGCTTTATGAAGATTCTGACTAAACCAAATAAAGAATAGACTGTTCCTCAACTTCAAAGACTAATTAGGAGAGAGAAAATGCAGACTACAGCATCAGCACATTCTAAAATAGTGTTTAATTAATTGAAGAGTGCATGAATATTCATTGTAGAAATGAAACAAAAAACATCAATGGGGAAACTTTGCATTGATTTGTAAATAGCGCAAAGTATGACATTGCTCAGAATTGGTGCGCAGAGACTATCCAAGGTAAATAAAGCTTGACTTTGGGTTGGTTGAGAATTACTTTTTTACAATTTTTTCTGGTTTATATTTTTAAGGTAAGAGTTATGGTGTTATTATGGCTGTTGTTTTGCCTCACAGAACCACATCTGACTGTAAAAAAACAACCATCTAATTAATGGATTTTTAAATATTAATTAAAATATAACAGTTGGTCACAACACAAATAAATCCTACCGAGAAAATGGATTGGAAAAGAAAAAGTACTCAATGTTTACTGGTTTGAGGTTTTACGAGGTCTTTCTGAATGGCTGCAGTGCACCAGCTTTCCATCAATTTCAACAGCAGCACTGCCAAACATCAGTCAGCATGCTACTAAATTTTAAAGTCCTCACTGGATCACACTATTTCAGGAAGGCCACAATAAACACTGCAGAGGAAACTCGCATGGAAGTTGAATAGGAGCAGCGGTATGTAGGCACAATAGGGTTCACTATCAAAGACAGATTCTCTCTTCTACGTACGTAATGAAACATAACCTGATTTCTTCAAGCATTACAGTCCATAGGTCCTAACGTGTAATAGTACCCCACTGCTAAGAGTAGTATTATGGACACATGGGACGTTTGTCCTTACACTCTCCACTCTACGTCACGGTGTTTGAAGGGAATGCCACACGCACCACCCGCTCCGGACTGTAATTACTACAACGCGAAAATGTACAAAGAGAGTTTTAGCGTGCATGCTTAAAACTCTACTATGTCATTATGGACGACTGGAAAGCCTTGCCAGGCTGCATACTTGCAGGTTGCCAATGATGACAGATAAAATGGTGGCGTTTTCTTCCTCCAATAACTTGGCCAGAATATTACATTCAATCTTTAGGGCAATAATAATCTAAACATTCTAAAATGTTGATCCTTTCGTGTGTCCAAGGTAAATTCTGAAGTAGACCCCATATTGACCATTGGACATCTGCCTGCTCTCTTTACAGGAATTAAATATACAGAATTCCAAACTGGGTAGTCACTGTCATTTATTTCTGCAGTTGTCCTTTTGATTTTTTTTGTGGGAGTAAGTGGGCATTAAGCTGTTCAAGAGGCACTATCGACACTATTGAGGGCTGAGGGTCTAGTCGTGGGTGTAGAGACTTTTAGCGAATGCGACTTCATGCACTTCCTGCTTAGACACAGGAAGCCTCTGGGATCCTGTCAGGAAGGAGGGCAGCTGGGGGAGGGGTTGCAATTTCTTCTCCTAGGTTTCCATTCTCCAGGAATTGTCAGCCTTTTTCCTTTACCCTGTGATTCATAGCTGGGTGCTGAAGAAGTCAAGAGTAATGCGGCAGTGCGTCTTATCACCATGCTGGCTATGTACTCCCCATTTTACACTCAACGCTGACTAAATGGCGGCCGACCTTTTCAGGCTGCCAGTTGCGGCAAACAACTCTTGACTAGAAATATGGACGGCTAGAGAAGCCATGAATAAAAACATGAACGGATGAGAAGATAATGCAGTGGCTGAGGATGATGGCGAGTAAGGGAGGGGGGGGGGGGGGGGGGGGGTTATTGTATCATTTGTTAGATTCCAATAGCTGTCTGCCCGCATAAGGTAACCTCATTTTTTAGCATTCATTAGTTATTCAAGCAGAGCATAGAGAACCTTTTGTCTCCATGCATGTGTGGAATGTAGTCCAATTGGCAAAGAGTCATTTCATCACTTTAAATATGAACAGATCACTCTGAGAAAAGGGAATTCATCACAATCAAAGACTCCATTTTGACAATCGTTAATGACTTCATCTGATCATTGTCGGGAAGGAGTCAATCAACTAATTGTTTTAACCATATTTCCTTAGGGAAATATGTTTTCGACATCCAAATGTACTCAACCATTATCCTGGAACTTTAGTGTTAAAAAGCTCCAGAAACATATGCAAGTCTTTGGATAAAGTGTCATTCGAAATCAAAATGGAGATGAAGCATCATTCTAGAGAAATAAGCAGACCAAGTGAAGGAAAGAAATAGCTAAGAATGACTGAAAGAAAGGTCATGGGGGAACAGGTGAGGACGCAGAAGGTGACGCGTGGGCAGCGATGCGTGGGTCCTGGCCGCTGCCATTTGATGTGTGCTTGGGACGCTCCAAACAGCGGCCAAGCTCAGAGGGGAACCTGGTTATTTATCGACATGTTTGGACAATCCACCATCTGCCGCATTGTCAGAAACCTTCCAATTTGGAAATGAATGCAAAGCATATGGAAAGAAGCATAAATGAAGGCCAGCTTTCTCAGTGGTACACAAACAAGGATAAACCAACGTACTATATAGTTTATCGGAAAATGCTCCAAAAGTGTCTTTCAGTCTTACAGTTTAAAAAAAAATGTTAAAAACAAGTTTTAAAGAAGAATTTATGGAATGAATTGAAATTGTTCTTTTTGTTTTTTTTTTTTTTTTTTGGGCAGCTTTCAACCGGTTCAAAGTGTTTTTGGGTAGTCAAACTGACCAAACTGCCACTATGAGGAAAGAAATTTGGGCACGTTTTTGTCAAATATTATCATATTGACATTCACTGCTATGAGGAGGGAAATATCCTGCTTCCCAAATTCAACCAAGTCATTTTCTCATTACAGGAGTGCAGAACACAGTGTTCACAGTCAGATTTACAGCGCCCCGCAAGAATCATTCATTTGTATACAGACAACAAAGGTAAAAATTGCAGCAGAATTTAAAAGGCTGTTTTCTTCTCATGTGTCTGAGCATTTAGCATGCAGCTAAAATTCCAAACACAGAAAATTGTATTTGGCTTTCACCAAGCTATTGCAATACGCTGGATGAGCGGTGATGAACAAACAGGAACAACAAAAGGTAGAGTGCCTCTCCTAGCCATCTGCGGGGGTACTTTTTTGGCATAGACTGGCTGCGAAGGGCTGGCGGCTGGACATAAATGAGGGCTGGCTAAATAGAACTTCATTTCCAGATCTCATTGTCAACAAACAAAGACACGGCACAACGGGGAGTCAGGATGAAAGGTGGATTGTCGGAATACATGACTGCTTAAGAGGTAGCCTGCAGCTTACGTAAACATCTTCAAAGTTTCCTGGTTATACAGCGATTGTCTCAACCAATGAAGACAGTGAAAGACGCTCGACTTCTGGATGAAATATCAAATAGTAATACTTAACCATTGCATATTCTTGCTAAGTGGGCTGCTGTATAGATGGATACACGAGCATAAGGAGAAAAGATCAGTATTGGTTTAGAACAATTATTTGGATACTATATCAATCGAGCCATAGAGGGACAAAAGATCAAGGTCAATTTAGTACAGAGATCTTTTGTGATATGGACAAGATTCCATCTTAATTTACCATATCACTGTGTCTGATCATTTAATATTAGTCACGCAATAAAGAAAACACACCCTGAAGACAAATCACACATATGCTAATCCCTTACTCCTGATTCAGCCTATTGTCATGCCCAAGTCGCAATGTGTAATCATGAATAAAACTGCTTGTCCTCGCTATCACTTAATTTTAACCTAATTGCCCGATTCCAAAAGCCAAGTAGATTTCTCCGTTAGAAACAAAAGGCAGGCGGCTAAATATTGCACAGAATCCAAACTGTCAGCAAGTGTGTGTTCCTTCTTCATCGCAGCGGTGTTGATTATCATAATGAGACGAGACAGCTGGTCTCAGGTTTGCTATCATTTTTTTTCCTCAACACCCTGATGGAGGTTTGATAGCATGCCAAGCACGCTGTAATCCTCAGCGAAAAAGCCAGCAGAGCGACAAGTGATGGAAATGTGCTTTGGATTCCAGATGATACGCAATTTAAAAATGCACAACTTTATGGACCTATGGCAACACTCGTTATAGCAATGGAGTTCTTTGCCCGCCAAGATCCACTGGAGTAAGCGCAAACACCTGTAGTGTGCCCCTGTCGCCTAAGGCTTAATTAAACAAACATTAGTGCTTTCAACACGTTAGACTGTTTAATGGCCGCACACAGATGGCCTTTATTCCCTAATTTATCAATTTCGGGCTTGAACAGTTGGATCGCCTATTTTTTTTGTTGCTTAAACAGCGCTTCGTCGCGCCACGACCGCACCTGGTCTCGCCATAATCACACTAACTCCCTTGATTCTGTGTAAAGGCAAATGATGCCAAATCATTTATTATTGTTTAGAAATTGGGAATCGTGCTCTTTGGTCTAGTATAGTTGTGAACTGAGTGTATGAACTGTAAGCTCCGAAAATTAAATTGCTTTCCTTGTTTATGGCCGCTTGTAATGTTTTTCCATGCAATCTGCACTTCGATTTTAGAAGTAGCCGACCGTAACAATTAGTCAGCTGACACTATGACAGCGTTTGTATGAAAGGCTATGAGTGAAAAAAAATGAATACAGGCTTAAATCAATGATAAAAAATAATTGTATTTTCTCTTTGATATTAAGGCTAATGGGGACCTGGTTAGTGTAAAAACAAAGAACTATCTTTTTACATGATGAAGTTCCTGAGAAAAATGATGATCATATCAAACATGGACACCAGGCCATTGTAGTCCAAAATGTAACATTGTATAGTCTTGTGACAATCAAAAATGTGATGTCCACACATGTGGACGCCAGGTCACAGAAGGTCAAATAATACTTGAGGCATTAGTTAATTCTAATCGTCATGTGAAGTCAGTAGTTTTTGCAAGGCAGGCAGCCTTACTAGTACCTGATTCATCACTTTCCACTGTCCCAATTGGACTTTTTAAACAATGCAGTGAACCCTGATCAAGAGCTATTAATAAGCAGAAAGGCTCCTCTTAACCTTGCGTGGTCTTTACCTCTGCTGAATTAATAATCACCTATCAAATGTTTACATAGTGTCACTTGTCCACTGAGAGCGCCATCGTTTGCAGTTTTTTTTTCCACCCTGTCTTTTAATGGACAAATGATCCAGTCTGTAAACACAGCCTGTTTGTTTGGCATCTGCTTGACAAGGGTTCAATAAGGCCATTAGGAAGCCAGTTTAACAGATGGGTGATGTTGTTCTTTAAACTGTCACAACATCCGGACGTGGCCTCTGTCACTATAATATTGTTTAACATTGATAAACTTGAGGAGCAGGTTTTGTTGCCAAGCGTTTTTGTGAATAAAGAAAGTGACAACAGGAAGTTCAGGTAAAAACGCAAAAGGAGTGGTGCAAATTGAATTAAAAAAAGAAAAAGAAAAGTAGAAACTCCAATCTATTTCAGGTAGACCATTCATAAATTCACTTTTGTCTCTGGGTAACCTACTGCAGTAAATCATGCCAAGCCCCGCTTGGAAATAGAAAGGAAAAACAGAAGTATCCCAAACTCTAGATAGAAACTTCAAACCCTTTCTGTCAGTATCAGTACAAACTACAGCATTGGAATGCAAATTTGAACTATCAAATTTGCTGGTATTTCGAGATAAATTGTGAGAGATATTTCTGTTGTTTTTAAAAGCTTCCTAACTAAAAAGAAAATATCCTTGAATCACATACATCAGGTCAGCAGAACCATTACAATGAGGTGGTTGTAAACCTAGTGGAGATAGGAGGGGTGGGGGGGTGATAGCTGGGAATTGCTGGAAGTGTAAGGAAACATTGATGAATCGAGGCATGATAAAATTCCCAAGGGGGTGAAAACAGAGATGCTTAAATGAGTAATGGATCACACATGGATGTGGCAAAAAACTGCTGTGCTCGCTGTGGATACCCCACCCCTTTGACCACCACCCGGTCTCCTCCTGAATTACCCGCCAGGCCCTTGTCTGCATCCTCAGAAGGCAGGAAATACTAGGTCATGCAACTTGTCACCCAAGCGTAGTCCTATAAAGCCCCAAAGGGTTCAATTACTCAAGCTGCAGACCCCCGCGACTGCAATATGCTGATCATTGTTATCGGATATCAGCTCGAATGCGACAAGAAGAATTTATTGGTATAAATCATGCCTCAACTATGAAAAAGCTACATCTCATCTCATGAAACACGGCATGCTTAGTCAGACCTTAAAAGGTTGAAACATTTTACGATGTATATGACATGATATCGTACAGTGCATGCCTGCAGGAATCAACATTAGCATTAGCAGCATGCAGGAATGTAATAATCTCAGGAATCCCCATGGACCTTGAGGTAGAGGCCTGTAAAAATGCAATGCATCCATAAGGTAATGAGAAGGAAGAACTGTGCTTAGCCTTGGGATGCAGACTGTGCACGAGTTATATGCATAAAAATAGAAAGACTGGAATTGAAATCAGTTTGCACATTGATTTGTCTATCCTTCCAAATATCTTGAACCTATCAAAACTAAAACCAGCATCCCTTCAAGAGATGCTTAGGTGCTTACTGGCTCTATCTTTTGGAGTTTTAGACTGTATATGTTATGTCACAGACATGAGAGAAAGGTTTTGGTGAATGTGACAGAAGAGTATAAGTGGAACACTGCACCCTCAAAACCTCTTATGCAAAACTCATGAGTGTGTTCCGCATGAAGAAAATCCTTCACTTGGAAGACAACCTCACTTTCTACCAAAAATAGGCACTGGGGCAGAATAGGATGCATCAATTCTCAAATTGCCCCATGTGCATGCCAGAGGCCGCATGTCGAAACAAACATATTTGGAATACTAGTCATCTTTCCATCTTTTTTTTCAACTTTTGGAAAGTTAAACCCATATATTTATTGGCTTGCAAATTATTGTGTTCTAACAGATAGAATAGCCATGCCAAATCTTTGCTCTTTTTAGGAAATAATGCGTGTTTAGGAATGGAAGCTCAGAGTCCAATTGCTTTGTTGTGGTGTTGACCACTTTTTTGACAGAATGTGCTGTGGTTATAATTCTTGAATCCAAAAGAGAAAATACAATCACAAATGGATTACATTCCCTTAAAATACAAACAATTTGACTGACAGCGGTAGAAACTGAAATATTCCTTAAATTCAGGGATTCACAAACAGTAGGGTGTGCAACTACCCTCCAAGATGAAACTACAGGGTACAAGTAATGTTTATAAATGGAACACATTTTGGTTCAAGAAAAGAAGGCTATAATAATTAAAAATAAATAAAATACCATACATGAAAGTACAGCTCTAACACTGTAATTCCCAAAACATTTGCAATTATACCCTCAACTGTCCCAAACAATAAAATATAATACAAAGTACAGTATACATGAATGTCTTCAATACCTAAAGAAGCAATTCATAGACTAACACGTTTTATCCTTTGTTTTACAGATTCAAATCTGAAAGAGTAGCCAGCAGACACAATGGTGGTGGTGATTAAGTGGCCTAGGACATCCTGTGTGCTCTCAATGGCCCAGCTGTTCCTGTTCCTAGATTCTATTGCATTTGGACTAATTTGATTACCACAGGTTCCATTCAAAAGGTAACCAGCATCCTGCTGGGTGTATTTCCTCGCACTCTCCACAAGACATGTTGTACCGCCAATGTCACCTGGCATGACAAGCCTGTGTGTCGCTTAGGGACTTCTGGGGAGTTTTGAGGGGTACTGGTTAGCCCCATCTGGCATGACAAGCCTCTTGGTCGCATAGGGACATCTAGGGAGTTTGGAGGGGTACTGGTTAACCCCATCTGGATGCCCTTTGAGCATAAAGGCTGACAGTGACATTATTCCCATCTCAGGACTGTAGGTTAGCCTTTTGTCTATTGCTTCAGTTTTTAAAGCATAGAATTGTGCACTTTCTGCAGCCCCTTTTCATCAACTGAGCACTCCAGCGACCCATCTGGAATCAAACATTTTTACCCAAAATGTTGGTTCTATTTTACAGGCTTAAAGAAGAAAATTTAAGATTCTACTGTGGTGTTTCGTCCATAACAAAAAGTAACTGCAGATCACTAAGCTGGAGGTTCACCACACTTCAGTGCTATGGCAAAGCTCTCAAAAAAGCTGTGCCCGCGAGGCCCAATGAGCCACTCCGAGGAGCCAGGTTTGGGCTCCTGTCTGGCCAAAGCTTCGTTAATCACCAGAAAGACAATAAGGAGAACATGTCAACTATCTAGAGACATTCTGGAGGAAGGGTTTGCGGTGCCATGAGATGCACAAGGTTTACCAATCCAGAACGCCTCGTTTTGACAGCCAAATCATATCCACCTTATTGGATTTGGCAAAGGGAGATTTATTTATTTAGCTTTTGACATTAATAATTCATCCCGTCCCGTTTCCGCATCTCATCGTACGCCAGGCCACAAGGGGAAAGAGGCCACACGCTGCAACAAACAGCTGTCAGAAAAACACAACAGCAAAATTGAAATGAATTCTCAGTCGTCCAGGTTAAGGGGTGATAGCGTTCCAGCGTAGAACATTTCCATCTCGCCATGTTGCAAGCTGTCACTCAATTCCGCGCAAAATGAAAATAGTTCTTTTAAACTCATCCTTTTCTATGCATAGCACTAGTTGAAAACATTTTCTCTAACCCTTCACAAGGACCATTGGAAAATGAAGGCTAACTTGTATTAACAGTTTAAGGATGTAGATCTTCACTGACATTTCTACATTAACTAGCATGTAGAAGTGAAACCAAAACACTAACATGATGTTTTTTGGTCACAAATGGAATGCATTCAAGGAAACAAAAACAAAACAGAAACCTAACAAACCCTCAATACCTCATTTCCATTACTTTTGTTACAACTCCCTGATAAAGGAGCACCTCACTAGCCCTAATGAGACTTCTCAACCACACACACCATATCAAATTAACAGCCCCATCCTATTACAACCCATTTAAGTCCCCAGCAGCCATCCTCTGAGTAGAAACAGCGTCTCACCTCATTGAACCGGCGAGCCCATTCCATGATTGATAAGATGAGATTGAAGCTAAGACAGAATGGCGCCTAAGGCAGAAGGACCGCCAGGCTTGTATTCTACGTAGGCAGACAGAATGGTAGTCATGTGGGCCAAATGAAAGCTGTCTATACGTATTCCTGCAAGAGGTCTTTCCACAGAGTAATTATCCTCCTGATGGAATAAGTAATGAAGGGAAAAGGTCACATGGAGCTGCTGTCAAGAGTCTAATATTCATCGACAAAGCCGCCAAACATTTAGAACAGAAGAATATGTATGAATAGGTCACCGTCAGAGAGGAATAATTGAAGCGATCATATCTGAAATACAAGATTGAGTGATTGTTTGAATGCTCTTCAAGACTTCTTCCAGGATTGGCAGGGGAATATTGTAACACAAAAGCCGAAGAAAAACGAAAAAGCAATAGTGCAGTAATAGTATTTTAACACTTCCATCTTGTTCAACAGCAGAGTTGGTGCTCAATTGAACCGATATGAAATTTGAATGACAATGGTACAACGGGGAACGTTTTGGGTAAATGTTTCAAGAACAAAAAAAAAACATTCGTCATAAAACTATCTATGTATCATGTAGTATTGGTAATTTTATTTTTCTAAACTGACCTTTGCTGGAGTTTTGTGGCTGTAGTTTAAACTAAAACTTAAAGTTTAGAGTGTCTTTGCATAAATGGGACAATAAAAGGGAAAATATAACTTAATACAAATGCACAGAACTTATCTTGTGACAAGGGTGCTTTTAACTTGAATGTTTAGCATAATGCTCATAAGTAAAATAAATAAATAAATAAATAAACACGCTGAAGAATAAGTGGAACAAATGCAGAAACCTTAGAATGTTTGAAATTACACCTAAATATGCTTAAAACTTGTAAGTGAAAAAATACACCCTGCTGGAGTTTGCCCATTGCTGCCTGTTAACGTGTAACCTGATGACAGTTTTACAAGGAAGTATTGTACAATAATGTTTGTCTGAGTAGTTACGATGGACATCCAACTACCCCAGTGTTTATTGTATTGGCGATATACAGCTTAGTCGGGTATGTTTGGCAGATTAATGTGCAGTGAAAAGAAATATCCAGCATAATTACATCTTGGCACTTGGAAGACACACTCCACTTGCTGTGATAAGGTTGTAATGTGGCGTTGGTTTATTCTCCTAATTAATCTGCTGCCTCAAAACCAAGGGAGACTCCAATTTACAGTGAGACCGATACCACAATCAATTAGATGCCGTACACATTGTTTTTTTAAAGAGGAAAGGATAACAGTTGGGATCAGGTTATAATAATAAGGGCCAGAGGAGACATTAGGACATGTGTGAGAAAGTGAAGGTCATCCTTGGGTAAATGTCACAAATAAATTGGCTAGAGAAAGTGAGAAGTTGTTTTATAAGACAACAAAGTGTTCTTTAAGGGGCTTAGTGTATAGTCTATGGAAATGAAAGCAGGATTCCCGGGTGGCTGCCTCTAGGGTAGAATAATGGAAAGCAAGCGTGCACTGAGGCAAACATGCAGTACACACTCAGTAGAAAAGAAAGGAAGTCAATCTTGGAAATGAGGCAGAGGGGGAAAAATGGCCAGTGAGGATTCAGTGAAAACAAAATCAAGTGGAAGAAATGTCAACCGGATGTTGTCTATCCAGACAGACAGGCACAGAAGATTGAATTTTCATTTTGCACACAACCAAGAGGAGCATTTTCCTGTCCTTTCACACAACAGCACGTCCTCTCCAAATTAAATAATGGAAAATGTGCTCAAAGCCTGCAATGATATGCATATCGAAATCACAAAACTCAGATTCACAATACTAAGACACGCATTCAACACACCCTATAAACCTAAAAAAAATGTTTCAATGTTTAATAAAATTTGACTTATGTATATTTTTATTGCAAGTTGCCAAGTCAAATTGTTCTACAAATGGTAAATTGTGAATTAGTCATGGATTTTGACAGTTGAGAAAAGCAACAATGTATTGTACACATAATACATCATGTAATTGTCACAATTTCAGCAGCTGTATGGAGGGCACTCCTAACCATGTATCGCTTTATCACTTAGCTGTCAACCATCACATGACCTACTCACTCATATAAACAGTTGCAATGTAGCAGCAAGACATAGAGGAAGCTTACATCATGGCTAGTACATTCCAGTTGGCATATATTATCCTACTGTGGTAGGCAGTGCCAAGCCAACATTGGATGAATGGAATGGCCAGACTCCGTGCTTTACAGCTGGGTGGCTGAGGAGAAGGAAAGGGTGTGGGCAAGGCGGGCAGCCATTTCGACAGAGGTCACAGTGGGCTGTAATCATTCATTTGAAGAGAAAAGATGAACGAAACTTAAATACCCAGTTTGGGGATTTTGCACTTTTGCATGCGTTGATATGAACTACGCAAGATAGAGATTTACCCAGCTGCCGCACTTCACACATAGACGCATTCCTGTGGGTCATCGGATATGTCAAGTATCCATTCGCCCCCAAGTGCCCGCAAGTCAGAGCTTGCGTCTTCCCGTCACAGGCTCTTACTTGACTTGAGGTTGATTGTTGAGAGTGAATTACCAGCGTAGGAGCAGATGGCTGGCTCAAATACATGGCAAGCGTGTGTGTCTGTAAGAGTGTGAGTCCGTGCTAGGGTTAAGAGAGGCCATGGGGCTTGTTGACAGTGCAGTGTGACAAAGCTCTCTTTTTGTCATGAAGGGTGTGCAAGTGGACGCCTTACATGCTACAGCTGTTGGGGTACAAGACAGCAACAGATGGACACTCACAAGTGGGGGTAATGGTACGCCAAAAAACACAGTTCAATGTGCACCTTGGTCTTCAAGTCATGTTAACATTGGATAAAGGAAGAAAAGTAAATGCACAACAATACTGTTTCTTTTCAGTATACATTCGTATATAGATATGTATGAGGTTAACCATGAAATGGAATGAATAGCTACAATGATTAGAATTCTATCCGACTTTTTGTCTTCTTAACCTCAGTTGTCTAAGAGGACATTCTTAAGCAACTACACTGCATTTGCCAGGAACATAATTGAATCTAGTCCCCTCTGAAAGCTACTGCGCTCGCATCATTAATCTACCACTTGATACTCGACAAGATGGCAGCACCAAAACAAAAATTATAAGAGAGGGAGACATATTTAAGAAGTGTGCATATTGTCTTGAAATACAAATCTTAGCTTGTAATACCTGCGTCTGTCTGCGTTTTTGTGAAATGCGTGGGAAGTGTGCTACACAGCTTCGGAGTGTTGTTGCGGCATGAATAATGTAAACAAAAAAAGCTTGTTGACGGCAAGCTGGGACAAAAGTCATGCAGAGACTAAGGGAGACATGTATTTTGTTCTTGTCATTAAATTCAAGGATTAACAGAACCTGAATCCTTATTTTTTAAATTGTTTTCCTGAAATTCTGATTTTTTAAGGGCAAGTCCCGCTTTTGTTACCACAACAACCGGAGGAAAAGCTTAAGATTAGCGATTAAACAGGCTTCTACACATTGATGCAAAACACAGATTGTGGCAACAAGGTTAAGTAATTTTACTCATAAAGGCTGCAATTCTTACACATTACCCTGAGCAATTCATCACCAAGCGAAATTCCTTTACTCATTAAGACAGATTACAATTCATGACAAACACTTTTTCCATTTTTTATGTCATTAATATGGAGAGAATGACAACTCCCCTGGGATATTGTGCACTGGTTTTACATCACCAGAACCAGTCTGCCAGATGATTGTATAACTAATTGTCAGCCACTGGCTGCTACGACAATGAAAATATGACACGAATGGCCAGCTTGCTTCTAGCCCAAGCTGCGATTGTAGAAAAAATGACGAGCCAGGCTGAAGCATTCCAATGTGTCATAAAGTCAATACTGCAATACATGTTCAATCATTAAAACTAATCTGTCACTTGAGATTGATGACTGATGACTCAGTCTCAAGTTGTGTAAAGAAGGACAACATGCCATCAGCTATGACAAGTTGAGCTCCATCGATGGAGAAGAATCAGAGACATTCCTGAGCTGATAGTATTCCCGGTATTGGATCTGTTAAACTAACAATAAGCTTTTCCTGAGTAACGCGAGCAGCTAACTCTGGGGCTACCAATGACACGACCTCCTGGCACCGAATACTCCACATCATGGGAAGTGTTTGTGTAGATATTTCCAAGCAGTTTACTGACTAACATGAGTCAAACATTGTGGAACACGAGGGTTTCTTTCCCTTCCCCCTTGGATGATAACCTCCAGCATGAGGACAAACCAATATTGACACAGTGTGAGTGAATAAAATATCTGACGCCTCCTGTGCTACTTACAAAAGTACTCAATTAGAAGTACAGAATAAAATACTTGTGTACATTTTTTTACATCATATTGTCATCTAAATAACTTGAAAAATTAACAGCCTTATTTAACAAAGTGACCAGTTGAAAGAGCAGTTGTTCCCAATCATTGCGAGAAAAAGAACAAAGGTGTCAGAAAAATAAATTCCTAATTTCAGAAACATGGATCTAAAAACTCACTGAAATACAGTCATGGAGTCATGTGTCAGCTTCCGCCTGTACATGTATTTAGACACGTTCAGGACCGCAAAGCTAATTCACGGGAGCTGATTGCACAACAGTGTGCTGCATTGAGGAGAAATCTCACATTTTTTTACTGTGGCTGACAGATTGAGTGAGCAGAGTGGATGAAAGGCGTTAATGTGTCCGTGTTCATTGAGAAATGGCCTGACGCAAACCCACCTAGCTGCACGAATGCCGCCCCATGTACTTGTCAGCGTAACAAGTCTTTACAGCTTCTATATTGTCTAAGGGAATGGAGTATTGGCATTGTTCCGCACAGGTGAAAGAAACTACAAACTTTACGTACCTGTTGTAAATCTCTGGCTAATATGTGCTATTTCAAGTTATGCCCTAGTAAAATGGAAAATTAAAAACCATAAAAATGTAGTTAATAGTTAACAAATTTACATTAGGCATTGGAGTTCACTAGCATCTGGTGTTTCTGTTTGTTTATTCTAACAAGGATGTCATAGTGTGAATAATACTGGTGCCAATACTACACATCTGTGTTACATTTAAAGTGATCTGATGTTGGTGATATAACTACTTTATTAGCCTTGGTGTATGAGTCATATCAGTAGTGTGGCGATAAGTTAGAGTAAACATGGAAGAACAGCATTAACCGATTGTAAATGATGTTTGTTTAATATTCTGTCAAAATATTACAATCAAACACATTTTCATCACTACTTACAGATGTAGTAATGTCATTACAAAAGTTCAGTACTTGTTTACTGTGTTGATAGTTGTCTAGGTAATACATTCGAATATTATATTCGTATATTCAGAGGACAAAACAAAACACGGGTTAAATGGTAAGAATTTTACATTGAGCCATGCATGATTGTGAATGTATATAATATTAATGTCACCCATTTCATTGCGAATTCTAAAATATTTTTTGCGCAACTGTAGCTCATAAATGAATGGAGCTGAGACCTGACTTGCCTCGTGACATTAACAAACAAAAAGTGGTGTCTCTTCCGGCAGCTCCACCTGTGATTAGTTAGTTGCTGTGGTATTTCAGGAATGACCATGCCGGCAGCTGAAGCTGAATCTGTGTCACTGGAGAACACAACATTGTATGTGTGTGCTTCTAAAATTCATCTTTTTTTTTATTTGAATATTTGTTGTAGCTATTTGTCTAAATGAATAGTGTATGTATAGTGTATGTATAGTGTGTAAAGGGTATATAAAGTAAGGGCGAAACAGGGCCTGCATGGAAGTGAAAGCTTATAAAAAAAAAGGTTTCTTGTGTATAAAAAGTAATTGCAAGAGCTGGGCATGTTGGAAATATGTTTACATGTAAACATGTAGGAAATGCATAAATGGAGTCCAGGGTGTGTATGTCTGTAGATGGGCCTCCGGCTCACTTGAAATAAGGAAGGTTTGCCTTTTTTGGGTTAAGGAAGTTATGACATGCCCCTCCAACACGCCTGTAAATCAAGTCGCTAGGACAGCAGTCTTTGTGTGTTTAAGGCGTGCGCATTGTGTAATGAAGGAATCATCATTGCATTTTAAGCAAATCTGCTTTCCACTCCCTTTCCATTTTATGCTTATATTTTGACAAGGCGATGAAAAGCTGATTTATGCTACTCCCACTCTTCAATCCAGAATTAATTGGAAAAAAGGATTTTACAACTCTTCATCTTTTTATACACCGTTGAGTTTTACAGATCAATTCCATTTTATGGGCGAGTTTATTGATGACATCCTGTCGTTATCGGCCTAAATCACAAACTATCCTTGACATGAGCAGAGAATAAGAAATGTGGTGAATGTTTAGCGTTGGCTGTCCATTTTTTATCTGTGAAAAATGACACTGCAGTCGAGATACGGTCAGAGGGACATGATGAAAACGTAATCTTCAAGGCAGGCGTTTTAAAGGAAAAACTGGACATTTTGAACATAGGTCAGCTTGAGCCATTGAGGACTGAATTGTTTGCCAGAAAAAAAGGAGAAGGAAAAAAACAGTAGCACTGATTTTTCTTCTTTCCAGCGACCAGTACCTAAGAGAAGGCTATAAATCTTTCTTTTACTCTCCCTCCTTATTCAGACAACGACTGGGACAGGGTCAAACTAGTAAGACAGATGAAAACAAGATATTGTCAAGGGGGCCACAAGAGGAAAATCGTCCCAGAGAGACACTTTTGTCGAGCTGTAGACCTGTGATAGAGCTCTATGTCAAAAGTTGGAAAAAGTAACAAGTGAGGTAATGGAGAACGCCTTCCAAATAGGTTTAATTGGGTTTAAATCCAGGATTTTGTTGAAAGCTATTTCTATTTTCTCAAAGCTTATATTTATCAATCCAAACATTTCAAAGTTGACACCATTTTTCAAGGAAAGGCACTTGGAGTATTCTACTCGCAGTTTTCCAGGAAAACATCAGCCATGTCTGAACTCGTCTTCGATCATATTTGCAGCTTTTTTTGTTTTTTCTAATTGCTTACCAAGCCACAGGATGAATGATCAGTGTGACAAAGTGGTAGAGATCTGTTTTTACATGAATACGCAACTACTGTGGTCTTAGAAGAAGGAAAAGAAAATGTCTTCCAGGAAATCCCAGCATGAAGCCACGGATGCGGTGCGTCGGAAAATAACCCTTTTTAAAGAAGCACTGTCGACCTTATTTCTCTGGGTTTTTTTGCTGTAAATCGCTTGAAGGCGGATATCATATCATCTTTGGCAGGAAGCCGCTTTTGAAAATGTTTCCCAATCCTTGATGACACACATTTGGTTTCCGCCCTGCTGCACCTGTCATGTTAAAGCACCAATGGGGCATTGGAAGCACTTTGGTGATTCCCAGGGAGGAAGAAAAAAGGTTGGCAAACTCACACTGCAACAAGAACTTTATAATCCGCCTAATTCAAGTAACAGTGTAGGCTTGAATACAAGTATCAGTGAGATAGATGGTATGCAAAATGTAAATGAAAAGTCATTTATGCAAATGACAAATTAAAAATGATAATTCCAATTCAAAGATTCATTTTTTTAACAAGTGTCAAAACAATGTTACAATGTAGATAATATCACAAGAACAAACAGGCTGAATTTTTTTAAAGCCTTAATTGAAGATAATTAAAATAATCAATTAAAAGTATAAGAAACAGCAAATATAGTAAAAAATAATAGTTATAGGAAGTAAATTGTCAGAAAATAATTATTAATATTAACCTTTCTCACAAAAAAAAGCAACATTAATTATTTCTCTTTAAAATAGATAAAATTCAGCCTTTAAAGGCAGATTTACATCAACAGCAACAACATTTCACCTATTCTCCATTCCCTAAAATATAAATTCACATTCCAATAAGTGTACTGTGCACAAAAAATGGGACAAGAAATCATTCTTCTTACCTGCCATCATCTTCTGGGCTTCATATGGCTCCATGTATCCATCGTTCTCAGTGGTCACTTTCTCTGTGTTGACCTGCATGCCGCCGGCTTGCTCTGCATCAAAAGGGTCAGCGTAGTCCTCCAGGATAATGAGCTGCAGAGGGATATGACAAGGGGCGTAAGGTGAAATTGCAACCAGATTAATTTTTCCGCACTATTAAACACAATGAGATGCCACCTCCTCTGCCATGCTTATAGATAATGTGGCTTACACACTGGACATCTACAAAATTGCAGCATAAGATAAAGTAATACAGACTTCATATCTGAGCTCACCACAAAATCTCAGAACCGGCCTTCCGGCACGTTCATTCTTCTACTCGGTCTAATTATACGACAGTGACAAGCCCACTTTTCAGAAAGTAGAGGCTTCGAGGAGGCATGCTGGACTTTCTTAGGACAAGCAATTTGGGAGATTTATACCCAGCCCGCCGGCCAGCGAGCCGGGCTAATTGCAGTCTTGCGTGGTGGATGGCAATTAGACCAACGTCCTGAGACCCGAGGAACAAGGCCCAAAACTGGAAAGAACAGAGTGTACATCTGTAGAGCTTCTGGGGGGTGTTTATTTGCATTTTTGAAATATAAGCTATAAGCACCAGGATACTGCTTCTTTAAAGTAAACACATTGAAAGGAGGCCCAGGTTGAGCCATCTTTCCACCTTGGACACTGAAGGTATATCATGGAGGTGTATGCGGATGCATTTGGGCTTAGTATTCCTAATCGTTATCTGTTGAGGCAACATATTTCACCGTGACATTCACTGCTGATCCAGACAATACTACACGGGGTAATGCACACCTCTAGCAGCTCAGAATAAAACATCTGTTATTTTCATTTTAATAGCCTGTCCTCAGTTACTGAAGTCCGTAGTAATTGCTCTATATGCACTCAGTAACCTTTACTTGAGTAAATTAAGAAAAATGTAATTTAATTTTGATGGAAAGCATTTGTTAGTCATTTCCAAGTGCAACTTACCACTTTCCATTGAATTAACACAACATCTGCCACCCTCATATTGCACAAGGAATACTGGAACGAGATCATGTCTGGTCATATTACTTGTGAAATGTTTTAACGTGGTTCTTTTTTTATTATTGACAGATTGCAATGTTAACAGAGGTGTTCATTTTCTATTACATGCCATACTTCTCAGTAGTTTTCTGAGAAACATGGTGTAAAAGCAGTCCTCTTGAGTAAAAGCTACGCCACAACTCTGCAAAATGTCAATATTTGCTATTATTTTAGTGAGGACATTAAAAGTGACAGAAAAGCTCTAGGCTAAACAGCAGTCTTGTTCTATATGCATGGCACCAGTTGATAAAACCAAGAAAAAAAGATCCTCTTCATATTTTTGGACTGTGTTTTGACATCACCATTCAAGACATGGCTCCAAGTGACCTTCACTCTCCTATAACAAGCTACTTGACAATTTCAAATCATGTCAGGGCGTCAAACATGCGGATGTATTAGTCCAGTCAACCAAATGCTAATACAACGGCCTGAATATGCACAACTGGCACAACACCCTATGAGTCATGGGCACGTCAGGAAATAATTTAGACTAAATATAAACAAGCATATCACTCATCAAAGCTATGCTGAGACAACAATCAAGCATAGATATGCCCGCACGCACTCACATATGCACGCAACTAATGATGTAAGAAAAAACTCTTGAGAATTTCCTTGAACCGGGAAAGTACCAAAGATTGAATGAATCACGATTCGTTGGAATTTCTGCACCAATATTGAAACACGATACAGCAACTGTGTAACATTTAAAAAAGGAAAAAAGTCCATTCGAGGGATGGAAATAATCCATTCATCTATCATTCATATTTGATTACAGACCTTACACTTATTGAGTACTTGACTACATTTTCTGCATTCAATATGCAGAAATTAAAACTGGATCTTTGGAATAAATCTATGAGGCATATACCATATTCTAAGATTCCCCCAGGAAACCTTAACAATGCAGTAACCAGTAATGAAAATATGTATGTTTTTATACAATTATCAACTGTATGTGAATTCACCAATGGTTCAATGCAGATTATGTCGATTATATACAAGGATTCATTTTGTATTGCGTGTAACGTACAAAAAATATGTTGAGTTCCTGTAACTTAGAAAGTTATACGTCAATTTAGCATAAGGTATAATCTCGGTTTACCTGTTTTGAACTGTGGTAAATGAACTGAACTGTACTGCTTGGCAGAAATGTGGCTTTAGTGTTTGGAATTGAATATGTACTTAGAGAATTGAGTAAGCTGCTTAGCGACATCTTTAGCATGCACGCTCAAGGCTTGTATAGTGACTGAACGAGGACGGGTGAATTTCCTCGCAGCTACTGTGTGTTAACTCTCCTATCTTCCAATGCTACCCTTTTCCATCTGTTTTGGGGAAAATAACTAGGCCTTGTTCTGCCACAACATAATTATGGGTTCCTCAAATGTTATGCTTCTGTGAGATTCAAGTCCAGCACAAACACAGCCCTGGGTTTGTTTTTGCGCCACAAAATAAAATACATAAGTTTCTCTCGCAAATAAGACAAAAAAGAATACTCAATTGCAAGCACGAGCAGAAAACCTCAGAGCCTGAACAACCTCAAATCTCTTAAGAAAATATATATCAATCACGAGTGCATTTTGATTACCGCATGGGCACGAGTGAGCACAAATGTTTGAGGATCAGTGAAGGCGATTGGTGTGCCAAACCCGGCTCTTGTGCAACCTAGACCCAAGAATAAGTAACCCTCACCGTGAAAACATAATGAATCATATCAATTCCCATCCGACTGTGGTCCTTCAGCGGAGTGGTTCGAGGTCGGAGGCCGTGGCCCACAAAAACACCCTGAGTGATGTAATTTGTCTCGTTATTGGCAAAACATTACTTGACCTCACAGACCTCGTATACCGTTGTAGAGGTTTTTAACTAAGCTGTAAACAAACCTAACGGTAGGACAAATGTGAGCGGTATTACGATCTGAGACTTAAAAATTACGGTAAACTTTCAAACTGGTAATTGGCACATTCCTTATCTCAGTAGAATCTTTACAAAACACAAATAATTGTTGAAATGGATTTGTGCATGGAGAATTTACGGCTCAACAAAATGAATTTGGAAAGGAGTATCAGTGATCAAAAGTTATGTCAAAATATGTAGATTATTTTTTACTCAATGAAATTCCCTTGGTCAACCAAAAATGTGAGAAAAATCACTAAATTCTAATTGCGAAATTGTCAAATCTTGCAAACCAAAGAAAAGTACCTAAAAGGAAAACAAAAAGTGATTAAAAATTAGAAAGAGAACCACCGTACATGACATCACAGAAGATGTGGCAATCCACCTTGTCAAAGCTTTCAAGACCTGTGCTCTAACATTTTAAAGTTGATTCATCTTGAAAACAAACTTGTGCCTTGGTGGGTCACTGAAGTCAGTCAACAATAAGGAGAACAATAGGAAAAGAGGCTATATTTAGCCATTGTATGAAGGGAAACACTTTGCAAGGTCAAGCGATTCTCCATCAATGAAAAAACGGGACCTAAACTTTGTTTTAAACTTTTGTTTTCACTCTTAACTAACTCTTACAATGATAGATTTCATTTTCAGATTCACCATTACTCTAAATGATTAATTGAATGTAGCCCTCTGATGAGCAAATTGATTTTAAATTTAAAAAACCTTGAACTTATTGTATTTGATCAAGGTTCCACTAGAATCGCAAATCGAGAAAACCTTATTTCATGCTCAAGGTCTTTAAAGACTTTCCACTGTCTTGTTATGGATCCTTGTCAGCCGCAGGATGTTTGAGCATGCTTCAGGAAACAACAGCATCATTGATTGAGTTACGGGCGGAGCTGCTCCAAAAGAATGACATCATCTTTGCCTTTCCTGTTGACATAGCGTTGGACAAACGAAGGACGAGTGAGCAATGAAAATTTCGCCCACAGCCATCAAACGGTGCCTGTTCAAACGGAGGCCAGTTTAGCTATAAAATCTCAACGAACTGTCATATATGAGAGGGAAAGAAGTGTGTGCTTTGCTTTACCAAACAGTCTAAAGGAGATTTAAGATTGACACTATCCAATAGGGTGGCTGATATTTAGAAAGCAAATAACAGGATTTGCAATCAGCTTCACCAGCTGAGCAAGACATTTGAATGAATAGCTGAGAGAAATCTGATTGGAAATCACTTTCCATTGCATTTCATTTAACTACAAATATAAGAGACTGACTGGTCCAAAACCAAAGGTGAAAGCTGATCTATGTCCAAACGATAGACCAGGCACACCACGGGTGCCGAACTCGTCCACATACCAACTGAAAAGGAGGATACATTTTCACCAATCTAGTGTCTTAACAGTGTAACCATTTGATTGCTGTCAGGTGCTTCTGCTTTGAAAAGAAAACTCATTGATTAACCTGTCTGTGCTGGATCAGTTGGAAAAAACTGAAACAACTTGGATACCCCTGGGGTACACCTTTAACATTTTGCCAGATAATTGCAGAGGACATATTAAACAATTTCAGTTTTCTATTATCTAAATCACCCATTTTAGTGATGGGAAACCAAGGCACCCAGAAGCAGACTGGGCAATGCATATTTCAACACAACACACTAGAGTGTCAAGTTGGAAATTGCTATACACGGGGGTGTCAAACGTACAACCCAGAGGCCATTTGAAGCAGATGGTAAATTTGATTTTACCACATTCAGTTCCATAAAGATACAAAAGCAACATACCAGAAGTTTACAGGATTTGGCTTGAGTGTGCAGTGTTGTATAGTTGCAAACTCAGGTAATAAAGGATCCTAATGTTTGTCAGCTAGTTTCATATATTTACTTAATCCAGTTCTTTTTTGAGCAGTGATTGGCAAGCGTGAGAATACTTCATCCTCATCAATCAACCTAAAAGTGGTGTTAACGTGCCCCCATTTGCCTTGTTCATATCTGCAAATGAATGTAGATGAGACGGTCTGTGTTTGCAAACTGCTTCAAAATGTCCATCCGGTCCCACGGCACTAATGGCCAGCAGACAGCAGGAGAAAGCAGGAGGCTGTGAGTGGTGTGTCAGCACTGCCCGGGAGCGTACCATCTGCCTTGGGGCATGGCCAGGGTCTGTCAGGACCTGGGCCAAGTTGCAATCGAAGGTAAAACTCCTCAACGCAGTAGAACAAACATATAGCCATTATTATTACATTATTATCAGTTGATTCCTTCCCAAAGACAAACACATTACAATTAAACCGTTTTTCTCCTTTCAATATAGCACAGGACCATCATCAAGGCTTGACAAAAGTCACATTGGCAGCTCTGTCAGTTATTTTTGTTTCTAAACCAGATTCTGAATCCACACTTTTGCTATTCCCACCTGTTCCTTGGCAAGTACTAAACTTCTTGAAATGCATCGTGGCCTACATTCAATGAAGTCCTCTTAGCATCAGCGACAACAGAGGGAGAACATCAGCCAGGCAGCCAGGCTAAAACTGGCACCTGCCACTTTGGCTAGATATTTGACGACCTGAAAGCTTCTCCGATTACAATTCGATTGGGGCCCTCATTCTTTCATTACATGGGAGAAAACATGGACGGGAATTGTCTTTCTATGCACTTACGGGACAGAGAGACAGCATATGGCTTCACAGGGATAAAAATCAGAAACGCTGCATTAGTTGTCATTTGAGCTCAACGGCTTGGAGATGTGACACTCCTAATTAAGAAATGGGCTGGTGATGATTTCTTTTTCGACAGTCTGGATATTTTCGGGTTGTTATAAATTGTGTGTTAACCAGACAGAGTCTAAGACAGGCTTCAATTGCACTGACGGGAGTCTGACATTTATTCCGTAGAGACTGCAGCAGGGAGTGAGTGCAGCTCGTCAAGGTTGAAGCCCCGTTGGGAATGGCAGAAAAGTCATCAGGCTATCGAATGGAGAGAGAGAGAGACTGGCGTGTGTGATTTATGTTTCATGCCACAAGGGATTTCAGCCACTGATTGCCCGATACAACACAGTGCTTAGCAGCTCAATTGCATTACAGCCTTTCAAAGGATTTTTTTCCAAGGAACGACTGCGGTTTTGTTTTTCCATAATGCAAAACAAGCAAACAGCAAAAGCGGGTCAGACAATGCAGCAAAGACAAGCTGAAAATGCATGTTTGCTGTTTTTTAGACAGCTGTTTTGACGCTCATAATCGATACTACTACATGTACAAAAATATCAAATAAAATATTTATTTCTTTTTCTTCTTTGTTTGTTTTACCAAAAGCCACGTTTCTAAAACCCTAAATTAGAAAGCTTACAAGCAAAGTAGTGGGGAGCCAAACCAATACTATATGCTATAAAAGTAGAAAATGGATTTGTCTGAGATTTCCAATGAAAACAGCCTTGAGTCTTTACAAGATTCTTAAAAGTTGTTTGTGGGACTTTTCAATCCCAGATCGTTGTGAGGTCAGTCATCCAGGACCCGAAACGGGCCTTCCCAAACGTTTCCCACAAAGTTGGAAGCGTGCAATTGTACAAAAAAGTCTTCGTAAGATAACTCTTTCTGATCCAAACAGACTAAAAGCTAAAATACACTTCACAGTTGCTAATTGGCTTTGTCGAGCTTCGTCAGAAAAATATGTTAAATAGGAAGAGAAAGGATTACAATAAGCATTACAAAATCATTAATTGTCAACTTGTTGTCTAGTCTTTGTCATCGATAAAATTAACCTCCATATTTTTGCAACGCTGGAGGAGACAGAGACGTCTGATGCCATATCGATTTATTTTAAATCCGTAATAATTTGAAAATATGTGCTACCAAAACCTGAAGTCAAATAGTCAGAACTATGGTAGGCTGATCACTAATTTACATTCTCACACACGTACATATACACTTGTGAATATTTTATCCACACAAGTGCTTACCAAGATCCCAGAGTATGAGTTTGAAAACAACACTTTTAAACTTTCACAGATTGATTTATTTCCTCATTTGAGATGCAAACTACCGATTCGAATTTCCAAAGTGTTTGGCCATTTGGTACAATGCAGTTGCTTCTCTCATTGCTGTTGTGTTTGTCAGCAGTGATTGTAGTTACCATTGATCACAGCACCCTTTGCAAATGAGGGGCATTAAAATATCTTCCAGACAGATTGAGCAGATGGCATACAGGACCTCGTTTAAGCTCCAATTCAAGATGACTTTAATAGAACTTTATGAAATACATTTTAAACAACGCCACAACTGGAAAACTCATTTTCAGGGAGGGCTACATCCTTTTTCATTGTTATTGTATTTGCAAGACGTTTTTCTCAATCAAGTTGTGTGAGCATTTTACTGGAGGGAAATTATGGGTTATTTTTTGAAGATGAATTTATTTTCTTCACTTTAATCTAATGGAGGAATCATCTCAGACCAGCAAAGTGTGTACTTATGAATGAGACTGTCGAGCAAAACAAACAGTGACTTAAGTGAGAGGAGAATCATGATGAAAAAGAGGTTGCGGCGCTTTCAAACTCTGCGTCAGTAATATATTCGAAAAAGTCGTTTCTATTTTAGTTACAATTCAGCCCATGGAGTGCAGTTTTGTTGAAAATATTATATGTTGAACATGCACAGCCATTAGTTTCATCTCCCCTCGACACATCTGTGTCGCAAAGCATGCAGCAAATTTATTACCAACCCCACTCCCACTTTGAGATTAGGAACAGATTCAAAGTCGGTGCTTCAGATCTTTGCATTCCTCCCTATGTGGGGCAGCTTTAATTCAGCAGTCATGTTTATAGCAGGGCATAGTTTGCATTGAAAAAGCTTCCAGAGCTGTGATATCATTGACCAGACTCTAGTGGCAACAACAAACTGCATAAATATCCATACTGTTGAATCTATAATTTTATGCCTTATATGAGATTTGAAGTGCAGCTGGGTCAACCTTGTTACAGATGCAAACTTTAAATATATATATACAGAGAGAGAGAGAAAGAATAGAGTGAAGACCCTGGGTTGTGCTATATAAAAAGTTCATTTAATATACGATATATATTCAAGATAAAGCACTTGGTGACACGCTCGACGGCACCCAATTCCCTTACTTTACCACCCCGTGATAGGTTTATTGACGATATTGCCGCAGTACAATAGTGGTGCAGCAGAATGGTAAAAAGTTATAAACTATGTTAATCCTGTCTGCTCTGTAATTTCAAGGAAAACGCTCATCTGGTTTTTTTTCTTCTTTGACAATGCATGAGTAGGCTGAAAAGGGGGGGAAATTGCTAATATGGAAGGATGCTGACCCATTATAAAGTTTTTGTATTGGACTGAATGCAGAACACTAAAACAAAATTTAGTGATCTTTGATTTACAGATGCACATAAAAAGTAAACAAAGCTGTAGATTGGTTTAAGACAAGTTAATGTTGAAACTCGACCTCAGTTAGCCAAGTTCTTTTGTAGCCGTCAATGGACGACGCTCAAATGGGGCGGCATCTCAAAATCACTGCTACGTGACTCTGAACGTTTAAAGCAACAATTGCCAATCCGTAACCACAAAGCCGCTTTATCAGTGGCACGTGCGAACACCACAAGGCAGTCACTATTTGTCACTATTTTCGACATCCAGGAGTTCACTATAACCGGAACAGCTGCGAACATTTAACCCATGGTTGGATGTATATTGTAGCAGAGCATGGCAAGCAAAGACTTGTCAAGTTAAAAAGGGAATGTCGCCAAGCCGTAAACACTTCCTGTCAGGAAGGGAGCACTTCCTAAATCCTGAAATGAGTGAGCCACAGCAAACAATTGCAGACATTGGCTGGCTTTCTCAAACTGACAAAATGACAGGAAGACACTGTATTTCTTGAAACTGAAAATGACTGGGTTCAAATTCCAGGAATTTTTGATGAAATACTGACATATTGGTTTCAGGGAAACATGATCATGTTTCGTTCAGGAGATTGTGATACAACACATCAGAATATCCATTTCTAGACATTGCCTCTATGTATTTAAGAGTCAAATATTTCACAAACAACATAACCAAACACGTCTCTACAACTAAGCTGGACTTTGGAAATCAGATGTCCTGCAGGGTAAAACAGACAAATCACTGCAAGGGATTAAAGAATGGGAATAAATGGCATTCAGACAAAAAAAAATGAGTAGATTTTATACACGGAAAGATTTCTCACATGCTTTTTAATTACAAGCTGTCAGATTTTGACCAACAGCTAAGACTCCAAAAGGTGATGATTGCTGTCAGTGAAGAAAATGGATGATGCCTCCAAGGCCCAACTTTTTGGGGGCTAATTGTGAACTGGTAGGGTTGTTTGACCGAGCTCGCCAAGAAACACAATTGGAAAAGACAGTGGTGCAAGACAACAAAGTGATTTCCTTCTTTTCCCAAATGTCGACCTCAGAGGTTTTTAGAGAATGTTTGGCATGGTATTCATTGGGTATTTTTTTTTTCAGCGGGTGACTAACTTATTGATGTGAGCAACACAAAGTGACACTTGGAAAAATTCCTGGGACGCTTCAAATAGCTCAGGATGTCTGTGGATATTTGGGACACTTTGGGTCACACTAGGGGGGAAAAAACACATTACAATCGCTTTCGATTTCAAGGGTTTATGATGGAAAATTGCAAGAAAATGTTGGGTTTCTGAGGAATTTTACACCCATAGCCTGAGATGAATATCTGTTTGATATTTCTTGGGCACAGACGAATTGCTAGTTTTTGATAACAAATACTTATACTATGATTTTCCAAAGTTTGGGCTGCATGATGTTTGGCAACAATTTCGTAATTCTGTCATCTTTGTCAATGATTATTTAAAGAATATTTTTTGTGTTTTGGTTGAATAAAATGAGAGCATGAGGTAAAAATGGATTTTGGGGAACGCTGAGCCAGGTTTTCTCCAAGTACAATTTGTTCACTGGAAAAGATGCACCAGAATGAGCGCTGTGAAAATGTGTTTCTATCTATAGATGTTTCTATGCAAGCTGGTTGTACTAGACGAGGGGCCGGCTATTTCCCTATGGAGCAACACACACTAATGACAGCAGGCCACGAAGATGCCGCAGTATCCCGTCCGCTTCGCGCCACCGCCTTTTGTTTACACCTTTTTTTTTTTGCCGAGTGCAGCTCTTTGTCACTTTCCAGGCGCCCTTGACTAAAAGTTGAGGGCAGTGATGAGTTAGCCGATGAGGCCTTTAATGAGTTTGGAGGCGGAATGAGAATTGATCACCACTCTCAACGCTGTCTAGCATGAAGGGCTTGCCATCATTTAAAAAAATAAAAAAACAACATCACAACATCATAGCCTTGCATGTGCACAAGGTAATTGGAATCTATAAAGCAATTAATGACAAAACTCTAAAATCCCAAAATTATTAGCAGTGAAAACTGAAAAAAGGTTATCTTTTACAAAAAAGTCATTATAATTCAGATTTTTTAGTTTTTTTAAGTTGTCACAATACTAAAAATATATAAAACTCTTTCTAAAGAAAATGAAACTCAAATATTTATTTTTCCTTATGCCATATTTATCGAATTCAGTGGTACAAATGACAATCTGTTCTCAGTTTACTTCCCTGGATATGTTTATTTTTAAATACCTAAGCATTTGGCTCAAATTAAACTTTCTATGACCACATTCTAAGCTTTTGCAATTAATAAAATTCAGGGTTCCCCTGAAGTGAGCAATTTGTGGTTTCCCTCCTTCACCAATCAGTAAAAACAAACACGGTAAATCACACTTCATTCTTCTATTGGCATTCTGCTAATCAGCCGAGCAGTTATATAATTAGCGTTCATCAGTCAAGTAATTAAAACATCGATGCAGCCAAGCAGGAAGAAGTTGAGTCACTTTGTGTTATTAGTTTTTTTTTTTTGCCTCCATCAGGCCAAGTTAGAACCGCCTCCTCAAGGGAAGGATATACTCCCAAGTTATTATGTGAATTACACAGCTTTATTTCTAATGTCAAGTGACTACTGTGACATGCAATGTGGTACTTGTCCAACAAAAGCAATGTTCACATTGACAGCAATCTCAATTAACTAATAATAACTGGTGACAAGGAAACAAATTAAATCTGTATTAACTGTTTTTAGCACTATCTAAAAATATATTAGGTTACTTATAGCACATTAGCATTGTGATATTTGTGTTATTAATATTACTTGCGTATAAAAAAGCATATATAGAACAATTCAATGTGAAAACAGAGGATAAGATTTATTTATTTTTTGTTATCCTCAGAATTTTTGGTGTTGCATCTCAATTTCTCAACAATGACTATTTTAAGATTTCATTCTTTCTCATAAAATGACTGAAATAGTACAATACTTTCCCACTCATGAAGCACCAAAAAATATGTTATTAGGCCACTAACAGAAGATTAGCATTGTAATGTGTGTTATTAATGTTACTTATGTATAAAACAAGCATATATAGAACAATTCAAAGTGAAAAGAGGACAATGTGTCAATATCTTTAGACATCCTCAAAATTATTGATGTCATATCTCAATTTCTCAACAATGACTATTTTAGGATTTCATTCATTCTCATAAAATGACTAAGAAAGTACAATACTTTTCCACTCATGTAGCACCAATGCAAACATATTGATCAGCTTACATAGCTTAATGTTCTCTCTTTTGCATCTATTGTGTTAAAAAAAAAAAGTCACCTGACCTTCAACCTAAAACTGAACATAAAAAGAACATTCAAACACATTCAGCTGTCCCTATGGTGTAACCATCCTTTTCATTTTCTTGCGTACTACTGTCCAATATTTTCTTTTTCTTCAAATCAATACAAACACAGCAGCACTTAAAGTAAGCATCGTACTTCACAATCTATATAACAGGCGTCAAACCCTCAGCACCTGATGAGAAACCTTTAAAGCCAATCTCTTTGTGCTTCTCAAGCGCACCAGGCTGTCAGTACTCATTTCACATTGTGAGGACTACTCGGCATGCACGGCGCACGACACACACAGCCAAGTCTGTTAAAGGCAATGTGTGTGTGTCAGTGTGTACTACTGCCGAAGTGTAATCTGTATAATCAGCTTGAACAGCTGTACTGGTAGAAGAAAAATGATATTTTGGGCAAGGGGGTTCCTGTTTGCTCCGCATATTTAACATCGGAGTGTAGGACTGATAAAACCGAAGCTGCAGACGAAGGTGCGTTTTAAGAGTTTGCCACGCTGGCTGATCTTCAGGCATATGGGAAATATACTTGGGATTGCAATAACAGTTGTTTTCATCATGCCAGAGCAAGTTGGCAAGGCAGAGGAAAACAGAGCACAGATGCTCATCAGTGTTATAAAAAGCTACATATAATACAATACACCTATTTTTTCTTCTAAAATTACCTTAACAGTGCCTTAAAACAACACACGGACCCGTCTATGATGTTATTGCAATCTCAGCTTCTCAATACTTTAGTAAGAGGACAGTGTGTTAATCCGCTTTAAAGGGGAAAAGCATGGTTTTATATAAATGAACTTTCTGTGACACATAGTTGTCGGAGAATCGAATGATGCAAAACACACATTTCTTATGTATAGTACCGTATTTTCAGAACTATAAGGCGCACTTAAAAGTCTTAAATTTTCTCCAAAATATACTGGGCGCGTTATAATCCAGTGTGCTTTATAAATGGGGAAAACAATAAAATATGTCATTTATTGAGGGTGCGCCTTATAATGCGGTGTGCCTTGTAGTCATGAAAATACTGTATATAACAAATAATGTTTAAACACAGATGTGACATGGCTCACATTAGTGGACAAATGTGACGTCTGTCATACTCTGCTCTTCTGCGATGGAGGTATTTTAAGGACTCCCGTTTCGGATATGTCCGAATGCCAAAGACAAGGGCAGGCTTATCAGTTTTGAGCAACTAGGCAAAACAAAAGGGTGGAGGACGAACTCAGACAGTTTGGGTGATTAGTCTTTCTTAAGTTATTTGTTGGAAAGCCACAACTAGCTGCGAGCTGCCGGATAAGACTTTAGCCAAAGCAACTATTGAATTTGTGGTATTTGCTGGAAGAAGAATCAGCATGTCGGTCAGAACAGAACAACCAAGAAATCAATCTGAGGACAAATCGCTCAACGCAATTGCATATATTACACACTGTACACATTAGCGATGAATAATCTTAGGTTTATATAGTCTTCGGAATTGGCTAAAACAGGCACTGTATAAAAACCTTGCCATATATCCAGTTATGGTACGTGTTAACATTATCAATCTCATTTTCTGAACCGCTCTATCCTCACTAGGGTCGCGGGGGGTGCTGGAGCCTATCCCCGCTTACTTCAGGTCAGCGTTGGGGGACACCCTGAATTGGTGGACAGCCAATCACAGAGCACAAGGAGACAAACAACCATTCACGCTCACAGTCATACCTAAGGGCAATTTTAGAGTGTCCAATCAGCCTACCATGCATACCATTGGAATGTGGGAGGAAACCAGAGAGCCCGGAAAAAACCCACGCAAGCTCGGGGAGATGTTAATATTATATTACACATTTTTCCATGTAGTCTTAATTTTGACACACATACACACCATCTGGGCTGTCGAATACAATTCATGTCAACTATAACAATAGGAACAGATACATGTTGTCATGTGTTTACAATGCAAACAGTTGTAGTACCTATGTTGTCTGCAAAAAATGGGTCGAAGCATTCCACGCAGCCGGAAAAGACTCGTCATCACACAAGAGCGTCGTTAACCTCGCCAGCACCGGATTTCTCAGGTTTCTTTTAAGTGTATGCGTGTGTGTGTGTGCATTATGTGTGTGCTAGTATGTTATGTGTTTGAATTCCTGAGAGGCCAGGACATGACAAAGTGCTCCAAGAGGCATTCTGTCTGTCTGTCTGTCTCCACATTCACTTTGTGCTGACACAACAGCTCCCTGCAGTGTGGCTTTAAAATCACGTATGCAAGTGGTGTGTTCCTCGAGCAATACAATAAAATTAGTCCAAAATGGATTTTAAAAAGGGGCACACCAGTGTGTCTGGTACATAGTTCAGCTTCCTTTCATATTCCCCATTTTTTTTGTTTAGTAAAGACTTTAAGCTCTATACAAGTGTTCTGGGCAGCTTTTTGATAAGTGGATAGAGGAGGGAGACATGGAATAACGGACTGGATAGGGGCCCTCGAGGACCGGAGTTGGAGACCCCTGCTCTAGATAGACTGTAAATGTATTTGGGCCAAGTTTTTTAAAAAAATGCTTTTAAGTTTTTATAACTGGCTAAATGTACAAGGAAAATAGAGCATACATATGGATGCAGAATTATGGATTCAAATTTATCCTAATGGAAGAGTCAAAATGTACTCTGCGATTGACTGGCGACCAATCTTGGGTGCAACTATATCTATCCCAGGTCAGTTAAGAAAGACTCCATCATCACCTCAAAAGTAATAAGGAAAATGCTATTACACGTGCTTTCTTGTTTTTAAAACTATAATAATTAAGTATATGTTTAATTAAAATGTATTCATGGCACATTGTTAAGGGCTCACTCAAATCGCAAAATACATGATGAGTTGACGATTCGATCGCACCGATAATCGTAAAAATACTACGATAAGTAAGCACATTTGACAAGTTGGCACGCCATTATTCCCACGTGCCGTGGGCAGTGTGCGACGATCGGCAAGCACATCTTGCCGCACAGGTTAGTGATTAGTCGGAAGTGGATCGCCGCTCACAGTGTGACAAGTTCCACCGGTTGTCAAAGTTGACATAATTCCCATTTAAACAACTCCCTAACGCACTAAATTGAATCACCTGAAGGCACCACCGATAAAACTATATACTTAAAATAACTCCATAACGCACTAAATTGAAGCACTTGAACGCACCACCGATCGACCCATACTCGTCTGTACCCACGTTCGAGCGTGTTCGTTTAGTTTTATTGAATATCATGCAAAATCAAAATACAAAAAAAAAGTTCACACACCTTTTCCTTGCTGTCCAGCTCCGTGGGGGGCGACGTGGGGGATTTCACGCTGTTCACAGCGACGCTTGGAACGATCGTGACGACCCCGCCGCTTCCAACGCCAGTACCCGGCGCCGGGTTGCTCTTGTCCAGCGTTTCCACCTTGATGAGTCGGTGTTTCGGCGAGACATACTTGATATCCGGAGAGCTGGTGGTGAAGGCGATATTTCCACCGGGAGTGTACGGGTCCTCGAAGTCCAGCTCTTTTTGGAGTTTGTACGCGGCTAGAATGTCCGGTTGAGCTGGGCTCAGCGTGAAAGTGCTTACCGGTTGGAAGCCAGGCGCGCTGGGCACACCGGTGAGGCAGTGTCGGTAGTCCGGCTTCGGTGGAGCCGGCGGGGGTGCTTTGGTAGTTTTGAATCCGAGGTGCTCCTTGAACCACTTGGCCATGCTGCCAGAGCATCGCTCACAATCCAAAAATGACACGACTTTGTTTGTTTAGTTTTTGTTTTGTCTGTCCGATTTTTTGGCGTCTTACTATGAAAGTTCCAGGAGTCCCAAACCTGGCGGTGTGGAGTCCTCAGGTCAGCCGGGAGCCAAAGCCGGCCGGTCGGGAGGGGGGGGCTTCGCCGGAGGCACTTTTCCGCTCTGGAAGTCTGTCAGACACACGCACACGATAAACAACACGCTCACGTTAGCGATCTACTGTAGTGTAACGTGTGAGTGTGCTCCTCACACGTCACATTTCCACGCTACGCAACATGGGAGCGACTGCAAGTAGGAACGCCCCTTTCTTCTATGACTCCTCCCCCTTTTCCCACACCAAGCAACCTGAGCTCGGTTTACCTGACAAGGTTCACTGCCTCCTGCTGGATTGAACGCCCAATGAGCGAAATCTACAATAGTATGTCTGATCTGGCGTGATTTGTATGATTTTTTGGGCCCCTTTCGCTGTTTTCCATGCTGGTAAAAAAAATGGCAGCCCAAGTGCCACCTGGGAGTTTCTGTTGAACTGAAGTAAATAAGTGGAAGGATGTAGTAGTAGATGGTTGGATGTTTCATTTTAATGGCTGATTGGTAGCTCTGGATTGACCCTTTGGTTAAGCGAATCGAAATTGATCAAAAAATAAAGCATGGAGCATTATCGTCATCTTTGAGATAAAAACTATACATTTTCAAAAACATCCAAGTCATGTAGTATAACTTCAAATGTGCTGATTTCATACGAATTCAATCAAAGGCCTTTAAAAAAATCTAATTGGATTTTGTCAATATTGGCAAATATTTAATGGGGCGTCCCAATAATTAATAGCAAAAGTTTTGAAATAAGTGATTACACAACTCATGCAGTATATTTCTATATAGTACTTCCATAAAGTCTTCCCTGCATATGCAACTACTTAAAGAGGATGTGTCTCCTTAGAGACGGCGGATTACAGAATTTGCATTTTGATGGCTGACAGCTACGACAGCAGAAAGTGCGGAAGCAATAAAAGAGTGATTGGACTCAAAATGCTAGCAGATCCTCAAATCGCAACAATGAGACGCAGCCATTATGCAGCACTGCTGACTAGTTTTTTTTTCACAGTGCACCTGTAGCCGTTTTGGGTGTATTATTATAGCACTAATCTCACACTTTTCACAAGTGCTGGCCTTTTTCTTTCTGGGACTTTTTTTTTTCTTCCTGAACTAAACCAACCAACTTTTTGAATCAATCTATTCTATATTGCAGTTGTCCAAAAATTCAAAATCCCCAAAAATGTATTTAAGATGTTTTTACTTTAAAATGACTTCATAAAACCACTGCAGACATGATTCTTAACAAAAAACTATGAAAAATCTGATTTTGTCTATTGCTTCACTGTTATGAATTGTTTTGCAATGAATCCTGAACTATTTAAGAAGACAGTCCTATTACATAAAAATATGGACAATAGTCCAAAATATCTGCTTTGGTTTCTTAGTCTTAGCAATTAATGTATTATTCAACATAATTGTTAGTAATATATATCGGATGATAAGTTAATAAGAAATCCTAATGAAAATGTGTATTATATTGGGCGATAAGTGAATATGATAAATAAGTCTGCCAAGTAACAATAAAATTGTACATTGCTGCTATTCTTGTTTGTCATTCAAAACAATGACTGCAATGCAACATTGTTTTCATTGACCTACAAGACAGTTATGATGGAATGTAATAAATTTAACCTTGTAACAATAACCTTCCCTTACATGTTAGGTCATTTATACTACTAAGTGGAGTCAACGTTTTTTTATTTTTTTTCTATACATTGCTCTATTGGACTATTACAATATCATTATGTATGATATTTTAAGTCTGCAGAGCGGAAAAAAGGGGAGAATCAATAGCCAGTGTTATTTTTATCTCCTTTGTCACTTAGATGACAAAAAATCAGTGCATTTTCTGATGTGAATAAAGGTATTTTTAGAAGAACTGATAACCAAACATGTATATTCCAGCATTCTCTTTACTGCACTGCGTATTTTTGAGTGTTTGTGTCACAAGACGCCTAAAATCCACCAAGCTCTTAAGGCCTGTCAGCTTAGATTGGCTATATACAGCCATTTTTAATGCCTTCATCAGTTGCTATGCAGCTGAAAGAAAAAAATAAATCAAATGAAGGAAATGAGACTTGCTGTCTTGCTAGACATGCAATGACTTTATTTTCCAGGCTAAGTCGTCTTCCTTCGGGGCTTTTTGTCAGACTGTGCAGGATATGATGCGACAGCAGTACCAGCGTGTGTCATAGTGAGGATACTGAGAAATTATTTATCAGCATATACATTACATATCTAGAGGGGATTATTTCTTTTTAACCAAGATATCCATTTTAATCATCGCCTGACATTATACCCACAAACCCAGCCTATTATTTCTGTATTTCTTCTTATGTAAATCCGTCCTTTTTGAACATTTTCCCACTTGTCAAGACTTCCCTCATTAACCTGCCTGACCCGTGCCGACTCTGAATTTCCAAGCTTTGAACTGGCCACGCAATAATGAATGGATTGACGGTACTTTGAAGCCCTCGCTTTGACGGTCACTCGATTTCTTGGACAGAGAGAGGAGCCTCTATCTCACTTATTAAAGAGTGCCCATGTATGCATTATTATAAAAATGTGAGAGAAATGTTATAGTTATAGACTTGTGCTTTCCCGTATGAAATAATGGCAATCTGTGTTCAATAGGCCGTGCTTTTTTGTGGTCATCATAAAACCTTTTATAAAAGGCACGTGCACACCTCACTAGATCTAAGCACCATTAACATCAATTGATTTTTTTTTACTTTAAGTAGACGAACAGAGAAGATGGATTTGATAACTTATAAGACATTCACATTTCAGAGGTGATGCCCAATATGGGGTTTTCATTCATTCACATTTTTTGTCTCTCTAGGCCAGGGGTGGGCAAACTTTTTGGCCCGGGGGGCCACATTGACTTTAAAAATTTGACATCTGGGCCGGGTCAGCACAAGATACGATACATATAAAAAAGTGCATCCGTTAACAGTACATATGAAACATAAACAGAAAAAAAGGACTAAAGTATTAACAAACTCATCATTAAAGTAAAAAGTATACAGTACAAAGTAAAATAAAAAGGAATGTATTAAGAAATATTAAAATGTCATTTAAAAAAAAGATACTTCCATATGTATGACTTCCATCGTAATTTCCATGACAATGGTTCTTCCCATTGGTTGGACCTAGTACTATCTTTTCTCACTTTCATACATTTGGGATAAAATACTATTTTATCTGGACACATCGTAAATAAATCGGTGGTCAGGGAGATAACTTGGGTCACGGTTGTTTGGTCCTTAACGCTTGTGCATTGGCTGATAAAATGTCAGACTGTTGGCTCAGTGCATTTCTAGGAACAGATCCAATCTCAGGTGTCTGATGCTGTTGGCCGTGCGAGTGTGACATTCGCTCGTTTTTCTCGCTAAAGGCATCCGTGTGACCCAGTAATGTCTGTCTATGTAACGGTGGGCTACGCTAGACCGGGCAGGTGGATTACAGTTTTTTGGGAGCAGGGTGAGTACGACAAAACAAAACAGGGTATGACAGGCAAGAACTGAGGAACACAAGAGGCAGGCTCATGCAACCCAATTCTGAGTTTACTGGCTTTTAACACGAACTGGATTTATGGTCGGCTGCAGTATCGTTTTGGTTTACTTTTTTAAAAGGACTGTAAAGCCGATTCAGGTTTATAAAGTTTAATGTAACATCTAAGCTTTTACATGAGGAATTTCCCAAGATATTCACAACTCTCCGAACTGAAAAGTCTAACTAAAGCATTAAAACAATTCTCAAAAATGGAGATTGTCAATAACAAGCAAATATTTCTATGGGTATTGGTGATAAAAATCTGTTAGAATAGTAGATGTTTAGATTTAGTGTCGTCAACAAGCTCACCATTTTGGGTTATGTTAATTGAAAGACATTTTGTGAATCTAAAAACAAAGTGTTTAAAATTGTGATTTGCATTATAAAATAAACAGTTAATGACATAAAACACCATTTAAAAGTAAACACGACAGAAAACTCAAGGTTTGATGGGCAAATCTCTCCCCAAGGTCATTTCAGGACAATCCTTACCTTTATAATCTTCCTGAAAGAAGACGTTTTGAAGTCTGCTTTTAAATTTAGACTCAGCCAAATCTTCTCAATGATTCCATAGGAAAGAATTCCTTTTCTGGGAAGTTGACTTGAACTCGCTAAATAAGTGAAATGATGTCAGCGGTGACAGAAATGAGGGCACGGTGTGAATCGGGCTCATCATTCAAACCTGAGTGAGTTTCTTATCACATATATGACACATGCACACACACATACACCGGCAATCATTGATGATGCATTAACAACATTTCTCATGTTTACAGCCGTCCCATATGTGGCACAGAAGTACAGTCTCAGAGACGAATCGTGATCGTTTTCTCGTTTCAGTTTGCATTTACCCAGGAAATAAAGCAAAATAAAATATGATATCACCAAAACCACAGAGGATGGCAATATGAAAAACAATATTGTTCTGGGAAATGTACCTGGCTCCCAGAACAAATGAGTTTTTTGGAAGAAACAAAACAAATATTGAAGCACTGGCTTTTGCAGAATGCGCATTAGGACATCTGTGCGTTTATATGGATTTTTTCGGTGCTCGGACGTTTGGTCACTGGTATTTTGGTCGCCGTTCTTTTGGTCGCCGGTCAAATGGTGACAGAGAGTTTACTGTTGAAACCAGCTCTCAAAATTATATTTGTGAGAGAGAGAGTTTAATATCTAAGAGAGAGAAATTAATATCTAAAAGAGAGAGTTTAATATCTAAGTTCTGTTTAATATTTAGGTACTGTTTAATAACCAAGTACCGTTTAATATCTAAATACATTTGACCGGCGACCAAAAGACCTGGCGACCAAAAGACCAGTGACCAAACGTCCGGTCACAAATTTTTCATGTTAAATTTATCATATCAGTACATCTCGCACACATGAAGACTGCAAATTAATGTATGGTTATGCCATTACTGTTACACGAGGAAAAAACACCCGCATTAGGATCTGTAACATCCAGTACGTAGAAGGCTGGAATTTATGGAGCATTTACAGTATGTACAAAGAGCAATTGTGCACAATACAAGTGAGATTAAAGATCCAAGCATTCTTGGAGCACTTCTCCCAACACTTTTTTCCCAGACAAATTAGACACAGCTCGGTGGCTCAGAACGACTTTCACTCCGGGGAAATCATCAGCAGACAATGGCTTTGCTGTCTTTGTTTTATGCCCTGAAGTAGAAGAAAGAAGAGCGTTTGGAGGCTTGTTGTTTTTGCACACAAAAAAATCGTCTTTTCCATGAGGGGCTGGAACTGAGGAAGACATAGTGCTCACTAAAGTGCTGTTGTGCGAGGAGGATGATGACATTCTGAAGATGACGGATGGCTGCCGCCAAACGTGGGAGACGGAACCGTGTCCGAGTTGATGGGTGGCCCGTTGGGAGCCCTTACTGCAGCCTCATTAAACCCAGCACAAGTCCATATCCTGCCGGATGAACTGTACGCAGGTGATAGTTGCTGCCCTATTAAGCATCTCCAAACTGTAAATGAACATTTTTTCCAAAGCAGGTGACCAAAATAGGGTGGTTCCCCACTTGGAAAATGTTGAGAAATATAAAAACGCAAAATATGCACACATAAAATACAATAAACATTCTCTGATTGATTTAAAAGGAGATTTTACCCGTTATCGGGAACATAACTAGCAATGAATATTGACTGTATTCAGCACAGCCTCCAAAAAAAATGAAATCAAGGAAGCTTAAAAGGCTTTTTTTTTTACAATATCTTGGTCCTAGTGTGAGTTTAAAAAGGTCTCATATACATATTATTGGAGAGGTGAGCAAGCTGGTGCGAAATCTGGCACTGGATTGTGTCCTCAAGAAGCAGCTGATGAAAATCGTGGTGAGGTAAAAAAAAATCAATTTTTGTTCAATTCCTTCAGATTTTACAAACTTCTGCCTCAATGTTCTAAGTTGTGGGATTCGAATCTCAATTCATTGTCTAAGACTGTAACACGACGATGCTATATGATGTGGTTTAAGGGCAGAGATGGCGAGATTCTATTCACGCGAGTCAATCCCCCTCTCGGGAGTGCTGTAATGGATTCGGCCTTAAATAGTGCTAGCTTTCTGTATGCGCCAAGCCGTTGAGCTCCAACTTCACCACTGATTAAATCAAAGAACACATAAAATTCCCACCGAAAAGACTTGGGAACGCTATTTTTTTCCCTCTCCTAGGGGAAACATGGCCACCTCAGCCATAACCGCCTGCAGTTTATTAGATGTATTTTTATGTGCTTTGAAGGCTGGGGTAGCTTGCGGCACCAATGAAGTTATTATTTTTTCTTGGGGCAGTGTCTTGTAGTAACAGTTACTCAAAGCCAGTTAGGCTTTCTCTAAACCACTGGATATGATATGGATACCTGTCATCGTTTATATGACCACAAAAAGTACAGGAAGTAGTATTTTCCTCCAAGGCTATCATAATGATTTGACTTCCATTGATTGACCTGAAGTCTCAGAGTAATCCAAGCGTGAGCTGTATCTTAACCTTGTAAGCCACGCTAAGATTTAGTACTTTTTGATGTTAAGTCTTAGAGTGTATATAACAAGGTACCAAACATATGGTCGTGATTGGACTTATGGTCACCAGTCTTTTGGTCGCAGGTCAAATGTACTTGGATATTAAACAGTACTTAAATATTAAACGGTACTTAGATATTAAACATTACTTAGATATTAAACAGTACTTAGATATTAAACAGTACTTAGAATCTTAGATATCAAACTCTCTCTGTTAGATATTAAACTCTCTCATGAATATAATTTTGAGAGCTGGTTTCAACAGTAAACTCTTTGTCACCATTTGACTGGTGTCCAAAAGACCGGCGACCAAACGTCCGAGCACCACATATGGTCTAAGGCCCCAAAACGACACACAAGGGTGTCCAATCTGGCCTGCCGTGCTATTTTTATTTTTAAGGTGGGGAAACAACTAAATCTAAACTACTGGTAGTACTTAAACCCAAAACAAAATGAACTAGTTTAGTAAAATGGTCCTTCTTTACGAATCTATTTTCCTGAAGCAAGATGGCGGAGAAAGAAATTCTGGCTCGGGTGATACATCAGCAAATGTTGACAATTTGTCACAAGACAAAGGAAGCGCTGACTATTTATACACACAAAGGTAATGTGGAAAAAAGTGGAAACAATTGGTGATGAGTGAAGACTTGAGGAAAAGCTAGTGTTCTGAATTGAAAAGGCTAAATCCTTCAAAACCAAGCAGTAAATGACACTACGACATGACCATAGAGTAAGATAGAATGCTGCAGTTCCCATGCTCAAGTTCAAAAACAGCAGAATTTCACTTCTGACTTCACTTTATCCAAGAAAGACTGAAAACAATATACACAATGAATAGCCTTTTTAAGCCTGGAGAGAGTCCACACTCGACACATTGTTATCAAAACGACAATGCCTTAACCCGTCCTTAGATGTCACTATTAAATGTTGTTTTTGACATAACATGAAACAACCCATTCCAACCAAGACTTATCTTTTTCTCCCATGGATTCAAGGCATGTCCCATCTCAGTGAACATAATTAACAAGCACGGATAAAAGCAAATCCCCTCGAGGGAGATGTCCACTCACAATATACTTGATGAAATGGAATGATATAAAAAGATAAATTGTGACTCGTGCCGTTTCAACCGTTCCACCGGCACGGTCATATGCTATAAAACTTTCATTAAAACAAATGGATCACAGGTTGTCCATCAGTCACGGTACGTGTGAGGGGGGCCGATGTCCACCCGCAGGGTGAAGTGTGTTTGCATTACTTCATGCTAATTGATTCCTTCTGACAGTCTAGCCTCACCTTCCAATCCCAGGTCTGATCCACAGCCCTGACATAAAGTACCACAGAGGTCAAGACTTTATCAGTATGCATGCAAGCACTAAGCTGTTACAAGCTATGGTGAGAAAAGCTTGGATCGAGGGATGTCGTTTATAATACCTAGATTTCAACACTAGATTTATCCAGGGGTCTTGAGCTCAATTTATTTATTTGGGGCAGTGGAAAGTTAGTCTGATTGAATCTGGTCTGAATTAAAGATTGCCCACAAAGGGGCTAATGTTGCAAATTCACTTGTTTGTTAAAAAAACACTAAAATCCCCCCAAAAAGGAAAAGATAATTATCACAGCAAAATATTACAAGGGTTGCTTAATTTTCACATTGTTGTATTTAAGATTTTTTTTTAAGTTTATTAATAATTTTATTAGAATTATTTTTCATTATCTTGAAATGAATGAGTCTATTTTAATTTGAATTATCTAATTTGCTAATTTTGCTAATAGCTATTTGAAGTGTACCTTTATTGTTATCTTTTCATTCAATATTATTTTTTTAATTGTTGACATTGTTCATGTTAGGTTCATCAATAATTATACTTTAATATAATTATAAAACAATACATTTTCATTTAAATGAGGTAAAAAATACATCATTTTTTCAATGTCCTTCGCAAAATGTGATGTTAAATAAGGGTTTGCGAAATATTGTGCTGCAGGCTCGATTAATAGGATCATTATTTTTTCCCCATTACTCAATCTAGATTAAAAAAACAACTTTCATTGTGTATTCATTAAAAAAAAAATTCTTGCATAGGTCTACAAATCAGAAGTCTATCTGCATCCAACAACAAATTTTCTTGAAGTATTGTGGTTCCACTCAATTATAATTTAATTCACTAGCATTTGCATTTTATCGTTTTTGAGCTGAGGCTAATTGTCTTTTATATTGCAGGCATTATTGCAGTTTTAATAAGGCACGATGCAAGAATAAAATACCAGTCATCCACTAATTGCATTGTTTTTCTTTCTGATCCCTTCAATTTATTTTAAAAAACACCACCCTCTTTTACTGATTACCTTCCTCCTAATTGTATTAATCCAATAGGTGGTCCATACTTTTTCATATCTCTGTGGATGTGTGTGCTACTGAGTCTTAATGGTAAAATGACATGCAGTATTCCTTTTTGCACCACTTAGTGTTTGATCAATAGTGGGAAGCTTTGGGATTTTTTACATCTCATTTCAGGCTGATGTTTCATCAATTCATGTCCACCCCCCACTTTTCCTCTTTTTGGCAATGCCTAAAACAGTTCCAGTTCAACCAGCCGTTGCGATCAAGCTGGTTGAGGAGAGAGAGTTTCCATTAGAGTATTGATGAGTGGCTCATTCTGCTGCCATGAGGTCATAAACTATGCAGAATGGCAAGAAGAAGTCTATGTGGAATTGCTAGACGAGAAAGGGAAGTGCACATTTATTAGTTGGAAGGTTGGAACAATGCATCTATTTTGAGTTAATACTAGGAACTTTCAGAACTTTACCATTTAAACAAAATTAAATGTATTTATTCGCTTGTTTTTAAATGATTAACACCGATAAGACACATTGGCAGCCATTGGCAGTAGACGTCCAATGCATCTTAGATTAGATTAGACCCTTTATTTCATCCCATATTTGGGCAATTTCTTGGCTGCAGTAGCAAGACAGACATAAGACACACAAGACATTGTAGATCTAGGTAAAAATTTTGAGTGTGACATGCTCCCAGTCTTCCCCAGTTTAAATAATTTGAACATCTATAGTTGTCAATGGTAGGCAACGAGGGAAATTCTAACAAGTTCATTGGCGGCCATAAGCAATGTATTTTTGTTTTTATGTAGGCTGAATTTAAGCTTTTTGTATAGGCCATCGCTAATGATATTTTTATCTTTTACTGTGTGCCAATAAAAACTGGTCAAGGGGTCAAAGTCGGCATGTGGGCCGTAGTTTGGACACACCTGCTCGAAGTGAAGGGTAAATGATAATTATAAAAAAAATGTATGAGATTTTCATGAGAAAATGTCGAGATTTTATGTCAAAGCCAAACCATCCACGCTAACTGGGAATGTATTAATTTCAGCATCTGTCAAGATCTTAACATCTTTTAGCCTCTCCTCAACCTCCTGCCATAGCTCCTGCTGAGCTCTTCTCATGTGCCCCCCGCACGCCTTCTTCCACCTTTCCCACCCATCAGAGATGTGACAAGAATAAAAATACGAGCCCATCTACCCTGCCCTCCCTCCATACCAGACTGCTCGCCTCCAAGGACACCGCCAAAGACATGGTCCTGATAAGGGGAGCCATCTCGCCGCCTGCCTGCCAGTCGGCTGTTTGTGAGCCTTTGAGCTCCTGTCACCACCAGGGGAGAGGCTTAGATACAGGAAAAAAATACCCCCCCCCCCCCCCCCCCCCGCTGTTGCTCATATTAAAAATAAATAATAATCAAAAACGGCAACGCACTCGTAACATAACATAAACAAATTTAAATGAACTTGGATTACGATGCAGACACACTCAAAATTAAGTTTAATCTAACCTTATACTAATTCTAATAGGCTAGTTGGCTCCACCTGGACTTTCAGATGCAATCTATCAAGAGTTGTTTGCTTTTGTTTTCCCTTCAAAATATTCCCAAAATGATGCACACAAATGTCCTCAGAATAGGATAACGCACGACAATTTGCCGACAAGTAGTATATACGGCATTCGCACTGACTAACCGGGAACAAAAAACACTGAAAAAAACGCTACGCTCCACCCAGTGCTCGCAAAATGTCTCGTATCTCAAGAAAAATATTTGCTCAAAATTGTACTCGTATCTCAAGATAAATATTAGCACATTTTACTCGTAACTCAACATAAATATTTGCACAAAATTTTATGTGTATCTCAAGATAAATATTTGCACAAACTTTTACTTGTATCTCAAGATAAATATTTGCACAAAATTGTACTCGTATCTCAAGATAAATAATTGCACAAAATGTTACTCGTATCTCAAGATAAATATTAGCACATTTTACTCGTATCTCAACATAAATATTTGCAAAAATTTTTACTTGTATCTCAAGATAAATATTTGCACAAAATTTTACTCGTATCTCAAGATAAATATTTGCTCGAAATTGTACCCAAATCTCTAATTGCTCGTATGACGAGGTACCACTGTATGTTCAAAAGTACTATATATATATATATATATATATATATATATATATATAGTAGTAGCATACCCAAATCTTTCCTGACTGCCCCTTCCTATCAAATGGATTAGGAGGTACGTATATCTCAACTCAAAATGGTGTCGCCCTCAGAAAATGAAGTCTTAATGAGCTTTTAAATTTCTGGCTATAAAAAAAATTGGCCGGACGGTTACAGTGCTTTTGCTAGGGAATGTACATTAAGTGTAAGCTAGCCTGACATTTCTATCTTTATTTACAGATGGGAGAGTCAACATAAACCACATATTGTGTGAATGCACCTGCTCACGTTTCTTATCCGATGATGTGTGGCTTTTTGCCAGAATCACCTATGAAGTTATTTGAGGTGGGCAAGGGCAAAACCAATAGAGAGGTGATTAAAAGCGCGAATGGAATGTCACACCTAATGGATACAGAGCTGGGATGAGAAAAAATGGGGAAAAAGATTGGCTGGAGGAAGAGGAAAAGGAGGGAAAGTCGTTTATTTATGTTTATATCTATAGCTGGGTGTTGACATGAGGGGCTTGTGGAGAAATGGAGCTGTGGTGCTCTCTGCTTCCCCAATTTCAGGTGTAATTACCCCAGAAAATGACGTGTAAGCGGAGCAGACAGAAGCCTTTCCAGTCCTATTTTTTCTTATAAGCCAATGCTTCTCTATGACACCGTGAGGAAACATTTCCAACCATAAAATGCACACTAACTACCATTCGGGCTCACAGGATGCTGTTAAATTGTGGCGCGTGTGTCGTTACTGTATGTAAAGATCACACCGCTGTAAATTGGTGCAATTGTGAGACGCGCAGAGGTTGTAAATGGGCCATACGGCGCAACTGGGGTTGTAAAAGGGAAAGAAAATGAGTTGTAAATGCACAGAAACTTGCAAGGGGAAGCTTAAATGGGAAATAGTATAGAGAATTACATTGGAATGACTAAGTGATTTCTTTTTTGCCCACTTAACCCTTGACAGGGTACTCATTCGGCAGCCATTGGCGGAGTGAGACGTCCAATCGATTTAGTCTAACTGGTCTGTGGTAGCTCAGCGGTTAGCACGTTTGACTGTCAAGATACTACTATAATACTATCTTATGACTTAAAACCCTTGCATATCAAATAGTGTGTGTGCTATATTGTGTGGAATACACGTTAACGTGACTTTGTTTTACAGTGTTTTATTTTTCAAATTAAATAGTAATACATTATTAAGTGTGAATGGTACCTACAATGTGAGTTATGTTGTGAAATACAGTTCAATTATATTTTATATATATCTAATGGTTTTAATATTCAGAAATTACTATTAAAATGTTGAGAACATAACAAAAATCATATTGTTGCAATTTTAGAGTCGGGGATCAAAGTTGAAGTGTTGACTGTCGTTGTTTAGATGCTAGTCACTAAATGCATCATGTGACTGACTGGGTTGGACAAATTTCCCGAAACACAAAGGCAGTTATTTTTTTGGCCAAAACTACGGCTTACGGTAGTCGTGTTCGCACTGTCAGTTGAAAATAAACCATTAAAATTCCTAACAAGGTTGGCGTTGTCCTTGTAGATGCCAAAATAGGGTTGTTTGTTTTTCTATTTGACTTTGGTGTTTTTGTGACAAAAATTCAATTTAGATGTGGCTAAATATGCACTTTGTGCTCACCATCCATTTTTACTTCATTTTCCAACCCTGAACTTGCACTTAGTCGTCATGTCAGAAGGGAAATGGATGAGCGTGACGCACACTTAACATTCACTCGGGGATTTACTTTGCTGCGAGGTAGCGTGGGCCCACTCCGCATTAGATCCTAATGGATTATAAAAGCATATTGTGCTGACATTGACTAAATGCGAGTTTGAATAGAGGTATATAAATATATATGAGTGTAAGCAGTTGGTGTCACATGCTGATGGAATCCATAGGAAAATTACATTAAGACCAAAAGTGATGTCAGGCCTTTCTTTGGTCTAATGTCTTCAGTCACTGTTGTTGATAGCAAAGCACTTTCAAAATATTTACTTCATCGTTTCAGATATGATACGGTACTTTTATGCTTTCCACATATAGGGTGTGCATGAAGGGAATATTGCATAGAGTATATTTCACTATTTATCAGACATGATCTGAAAATGCGCCATTTTGCTTTCAGACAATCTGATTTCAAGGACAATGTATTGTCATGGGTATAGTGTCGGCTTCGGCGCCCCTTGTGCATATTTGAGAGGCAATCATGTTTCCCCCGTTATGACACATTTGCTCTTTCCTCCACCTGGCAATGTGTCACCTTGCCGGGGGTGAAGAAAGAATTTCAAAGCTCTCTGGGCAGTCGTTTGGATGATTTGTTTTCGTTTGCGAGGTGGGAAATTATGTTGACGTGGATGCTTGGTTCGTTTGTGGAGGTCTTTTTCCACTCTTATTGGATAGTTGATCAGTTAGCAGCGTGGGTAAGGTGAGTGGAATTAACAATGAAATAAGAAAGAGGGAATACTGTGAAAAATATTTCTGCTGTAGTCCCCCATTTTTCGTGGTGCAGTGAAATGTGAAAAACCTCAAAAAACGGGGGATTACTGTGGATGCAGAAAAGGTCACGCTATAAAAAATGTCTCCTTGCATTTTCCAATGGAGACACAAATGCCACCGACGTAAATGTTACAGTCTTAACTCCACCACTGAAGTCAACCTGAGAGTTGAACACAAAACAAGTACTATAGACAAAAGTACTTCAGTTTGTATTTTAGCGATATTTCATCCATTTAACGGAGTACTGCCTTCCCGCGTACCTACATTTTTTTCGCATGTATAGCAGTTTTAAATATTTCCAATTATCTCTTCTCTTTGCACTTTGTCGCCTATTTATCTGTCACTTTTCTCGCCACCGTGGTTGCACTATAGAAAAGGTCTCCCTAATGTAAAACGACACATAGAATACACCTAATTGGATATAATGTCACTTTGCAGCTCACCGAAAACAACATCACGGTTCTAACAGCATATCATGCAATAAATAGTTTTACTACCCATCCTAATTCATCATTAGTGTTTTTATTCTTCTTTTTATAGTCCACATCACAACTTCACGGTTAACAAAAACAACAACCTGGTAATAGGTTATTGAGTTAATAGCAGGGTTGTACTCTAAAAACAATTCAAAAGAGAATTGAGTTAAAAAAAAGGTTTATGTGGACAACAATTATAGTCTTTTGTAATAAATGATTCCAACATTTGAACATTCTGTTTTGAAAGTCAAGAACAAATGAGAGCTGAAGGTGACTCACTCTCATCTCTCTTTTATCGGTTAGTGCAAGCATCTACTCTCACTATGCAAAATCTGTAAAGCGTCCCTTTATCCCATAAACGTTTACCCCTTTGACCTCAACTTTCAAGATGAATTCCCGGAGACTGACGGCTTGTAATCTGCTGGCGCGGCCATTTTGTCATCCCGCCGCTGTATAATCCTTCTATCCGGGAAGACCAGGCCAATGTGAAAGAATATTACTCTCGAAGGGGCTACTGCTCCAACCTCTCTCACAAATGAGCTCCGACAATGTCTGCGGGCATAATTGTATAATGCCGGGGGCATCGGTGGAAGTGATGCTTACCGCGGCTGCCCTCCTGCACCCCTTGGTGGGAAATCAAATACACTTAATGGAGGGATGAAGCATGAGAAGGTAATGGAACAAGATGTGACCAATCGCTGACGTTACTCCGGTGTCAGCGGGCTTCTTAATGAACGGAAAGTTGACTTAGCGTTCTGTGGGCTACCAGGCAATCAGAAAATACCCCGAGGCGGGATCTGTAGAAAAACATGCTGGAGAAATCCGACATGTGATCTACGTATCGTAGAGAAGTATCTAAGGGCCTGTTCACACTGGGAAAGTCCATAGTTGACTTCCCTTAGTCCAGACGTGAAAACAATGAGCACTTTTGCAGTTTTCACTTCACTTTTCTTCACTTTGATTAACATCCAGATCAGAACATCAACTGGCTCTTCCCCAAAGTCAGATGTGACTAGACCAGGGGTGGGCAAACTTTTCGGCCCGGGGGCCACATTGACTTTAAAAATTTGACAGCTGGGCCGGGTCAGCACAAGATACGACACATATAAAAAAGTGCATCCGTTAACAGTACATATGAAACATAAACAGAAAAAAAGGACTAAAGTATTAACATACTCATCACTCATCCTTAAAGTAAAAAGTGTAAAGTAAAAGTAAAGTAAAAAGGAATATGTTAAGAAATATAAAAATGTAATTTAAAAAAAGATAGAGGGGCTGTAAAACACGAAAAACAAATAAGAGTTGACAGAGCTACTACCACTAGCTTCCGTGTGAAGGCGCCATCTTGGGGAAAAAATAAAAACATTATTTGGACAACGTCGGCGGGCCGGATTAAAAAGCCTAACGGGCAGGATGTGGCCCGAGGGCCGTAGTTTGTCCATATCTGGCCTAGACACTAGATCACCCGAGATTCTGATAAGAAAATTGATGGCGGTTTTGTGCAATCCAAGGTGACTGGAAACGAAAAAGCTTTTTAGTTCAAGACCACTGGATCAAGTTCTGTCTTCGATCGAGTTTAGTGGAGGGACTTTTGACCACATTCTACCTCCAGTTACATCCGAAATAGCCTCAAGGTGAAAGGCCATGTGTTTTATCTTTGTTGCCGGGGGGCGAAAGCAAACTTGGAATAAAATGCTCCTTATGCAAAATTGACTTGTTATCACTTAGCCTGAGCACTCTGACTCCATCTGACACATTCGACTCGGTGCCTTTACACGGAGTGATACCGAAAAAAAGGTTTCATTTACTCTCCTTGTGTTCAAAGTGTTATGCGTGTGACATTCCCACTTGACCAGATTGTGTAAAGCCAACCCTGCAATTCTCTTCTGCAATGGTGCTACAGTCATATATTAAAGAATAAATAATGAAGAAACTCATCAGAGGAGACTTTGCATATAGATAGCCTACTTAAGCCGGAAGCAGCCATTAACACAAGTTGTGGGGAGGGAGCATCGGGTAATTAGAGTGGATCGCCTTGCCTTCCAGTGTGTGTGTGTGTGGGGTGTGTGTGTGTGTGTGTGACTAATAGAGAGACCTGGCCGACAGAAGGATGGCACTGCCCCCCCCAGACCCCCCAATAAAAAATACAGAGGAAGATATTTTGGACCAACTTGAGCAAGAAAAATTGGAACATTCAATTTTTTAGGTGAATTTGCAAGAAAAACAATTTTTCGGAGTACATCTTTGCATCATCTTCAAAGTTAATTATCAGGAAGTAGGAACCATCCATCAAACCTTCAGGCACCATCAAGTTTGAACTGGAGCCCATCAATCAAAATAGGTGTGGTGCGTGAAAACTTCCCGATAATAATCAACCGTAAAATTTGGATTTGTGAATTTTATTCTCAATGGACTAGACCAAAGATGTAGTGTAATAAAAAAAAATATGAGGTTAGCTCAATTCAAGTGCACTGCAAACCTCTATTGGAAAAGTTTTCTTGTGAAAAGTGAGACTATTGGAGTAGTTTTCCTCGTGAAAAGTGGGAAAACAGTAATTTTTATTATGAGTCGTATTTGACACATTACTTTCAAATCAACAAATTCTAAAATTGCCATGAATTGATCATCCATAATATAAAATCTAGCAATTGAATATCATCTAATGGGCATGCCTTTTTTTAAAGGTAACCTTGGATTGATTACGCTATAGTATTAGTACGATGTAGGCGTAAACTGAACTGTTGACCGTGCAAAACATTGACAGAGTACCCGGAGAAAACCCACCCAGGCATGCGACTATATCAGTGAAGCTAAAATTCAGAATTTTCAAAAAATCTTTGCGTTCAATGTAAAGTTATGAAGTTTTGTTAGCAAATTCTGTAGCCCGTATCGTAATACGTTTGTATGTTTATGCTAGCAATTTCCTAAAATAACCAGAACAACCCAGAGAAAACCCAAAGTTTGTCAAAATGTTTGTTAGATTTGGTTTAGCAAAAGAGTCAAAGAGAGTAAAACTATTTCCTCCCAATGTGTTCAATTCTACATTGACAAAAAGACCAAACGTTGGTGAGTGATGGCAGCAGTGTCTTTGTCAAAGACCAAAACAGGAAAAGAGAAAGTGCTGATGTGTTAGCGCACCCCACTTTTCCACTGCCAATACCCCATCACATTTGAGAACAGATGACCTCCGATAAGCCCCCCACCCCTTTTCTTTTGGTGAGTCCCTTAATGGAATTGCTCCTGTCCCGACTCGCTTTGGTTTATCGACTGCACTCTCCAGTGAAAGCGGAGCCATCTTGAACCGCCATGGCACCCTTAGATTGATGAGACGTCGGGAAAACGGCCACAGAAAAAAAATCTTCAACACAAGCACGAGACGACACCCAAAAGGCACAGGGTTGTCGGACCACAACAAACAAAGAAAAACAAATAAAAAATACCATAGCGGTGGTTTGTACACTTTTCTTCTCCGAAAAGAATAAAACGGATATTTCACAGTTAGCAGGGGAGGGACTTGTCCAATTCTGTGTTCTACAAGAGGGCAAGAGGTAGACGACAGGGTGATAAGATGCTTATCCGTCTGGTGACGCTGCACGGTCTTATCTCTCGTCAAGGGTTCTCTTGGCTGGCGGCCAGCCTGACAATGAGGAAAGCTCAACGGGGAGCTAATTGATTCCCGACATGTGGCTGTTTTCCTCTTCAACCTGGAAGCTGTCTTTTTTTTGCCAAGGTGATTTAAACATCTTCTCTATCTTAAGGCACATCTGGATGACATAAAACCTTCCCAGACGTAATTACCTCTTTCAAGGGCAGAGCATTTTTTTTCAGCCAAGTTTTGTGTGCCCTCTGTGAAAAGAAATACGAACGCAGCAGGAGTACATAACGGTATAACTTAAAGTCTCACGATCATAAGTTAACAGATATAAAACAAATAATATAATTTTGTCAAAGAGTATTCAAAATAAATGATCAAGAGCCGTAAGTACTGAAATTGTGCAACAAAAATCTTTTTTTGTAACGGTTTGCATCTGCATAGTGGAAACCACTGACAATAATGAAAGTAGGAATTCCGGCAGAAGGTGTATGACTCAACGGAAAACTGTTGTTGGAATAGGTTCCAGCACCATTGTTAGGATAAGCGGAATAGCAAATGAGCGAAATGATTTCATCTTTAATTTTCAATGGAAGCTAGGTTATTCAAAATTGATAGCGTGTTCATGTAAAACGTTCGGCGATAACACCAATATTGCAAAAGTATTTGTTCATTGAAATTATTGGATTAATAGAGTATATCATTCTTATCGTGAAATATGCACATTTTCCAGTGTAATTGAATGAAAGCAAAAGAGCACCAATTGAGTCGCACCAATATTATTAAGAGGGGGCGGTGTTCACCTTCTCGAAAGAACTATAAACAAGTGATTCATTGTGTTTAGTGCCAACCTTTCAAGAAAACCTCATTGGGTTAATGCAACCCTGCCGAGCAGCCTTTTTTGTGTGTTATGAATCCAATCAGTCAGTCCACGAATGACCTCATGGGTTTATTTGTCAACGCGGTTCTTGTTTTTTTTCAATTGTTTTTCACCCCCTTTTTATGGCCTCTACCCGTTGCATTTTGAAATATGGTGGGGGACTAAGGTGGAGGGGTCTTTCAGACAAGATGAAAGACAATGGTAATGGTATGTTTTGAGGAATGGCATGGTCTGAAAAACTAGAGAGGGGATTGTTATGCTACTGTAGCTGTACATCCAAGAACGGAGTAGCTTCAACTGCAGTTCACTGCAGTTTGAAATGAAAAGTGATGTAACACAGTGGCAAACACGGTCACATCTATCTGTAAGAAGTTGCATCAAAATCCAAATGAGTGATGAGTGAGAAGTGAAATGCAGATTGTGAATGTTTATCTTCCTATTTGATGGATTAAAAGCCGATTAAGCAACTCATTAGCACTACATTTCCTTGATTTTTCCTGAGCTTTTTGGAGAAGATTTTATCTCCCGCCTCAAACGGCATAAATCTTTATTTCTAATGATCTGTGCTTGATTATTCGGCACAAAGATACATTTTTCCTTCTTTTAGGAGCAAGGCTTCGGGGATAAGCGTGCCGTTAGCGTGGTACGGAGAGACGAATGGTCCATTTCGGCAGGATCTATGTTTCTTTTTATTGATCCTCTGCTGCGAGGTTCGGCAGCTTGATGAGGGGTATCCATAACGACCCGAGCCCCTCCACGTAAACAGATGTTGCAACCTTGGCTAACTGCGTGCATCTGAATGGTCCAGCTGCCATTTATGGCCTTCTAGCTGGGGTTATTAGCAATCCATCTTATTTTGTGCAATTCTTTCAGCCGTCAGTGTACGCGGAACCGCCTCTCCGAACGGTCATATTTGCTTTTTATTGTTGAGTCTAGTGCAGAAAGTTTCCGGTACAGTGCCCACACAGCATTGAGTAAGCATCTGGAATAAGTCACAGCCACCGCTAATGGAAATCCATTTAGCTTCGCTGTGATGTAAACGTCGTCTGTGCAGGGGAGCAAAACGACAAGGCTTCGAGCCCGGCAAGGACAAGCAAGGTGAAAAATCTCCAAAAAGCAGAAAGTGCAAAGTAGCCGCTTTCGAGACGGATGATCTCGTTTAGAGAAAAGCTTGCATTCGCTCCCAGTGAAGCGATACGCCAACAATGGCTATTAATGCAGCCTTTGAGGGTGCTTTTCTACCTTTCCCCAATTGTTCTGAGAGTTAAAGCCGAAAAGCCTGATCAAAGAACGAGCTGAATCACAACAGTCTGCCTCAATGTGAATCACTACACAGACAATGGCTACGAATACAGGATATTAATGGAGAATTTTCCCACTTTAACTGATTGTTTGCATGTATACACTGCGACTATCAAGAGCTGTTCTAAGCTTTCACTTTGAAATCAAGTGTATATTGGATTGGATTTGTTTTGGATTTTGTTGTCACCGTAGCAAGAGGATGAGGATGCAGAAATAGGGAAGGCATTTTAGACATAAATAGATAGGTAATAAGTTAATAAATAAAAACATGGATAAATATCCCTTTCTGGTCACCATCATTGTTTTGCTGTTGCTAGCTTTGCACTACAGATAGTTGTTAACTTTTCTATTTGAGCCAAGATTTTCTCTCTTCAAGTCATTTGTAATTCTATTCATTTCCAAGTCTTTGCCCGCTGTAAAGTATGAACACGTCTGATCCAAGGACAGTGTGACAGCAATTAAATGAGACAAATGACAAAGCTGGTATGCTGTCTCGCTAGTAGAAACGAGAAAGAGATGAGGTTCACCCCCACCGTTTACATTTCAATTTAATAAGTCGTTGTCTAAAATTCCGAAGCTTTGATGACGGACTGTCGTGCTAAATTAGATGGGATTCGTAAAAGAACATTGCAGTTCTGAAGTGCAAAAGGAAGTAAAAGGGCGGTTTTAGCATTGTTGGACACCTGCTTTATGGACGTCCAGATGCTTTTCTCGAACAGAGGACCTTCTCTTCAAAGCCAGACCTCATTAGAGAATCGCATGATCCTAAATTTTCACTAACAAGGCTCGCAACATAGGCCACCATAAAAGAGTTTTAACACCAGGAAACACCTGCTGACGCTGCACTGGTTTAAAGGCTGTTTGGTAGAATTTACTATGCCAATGAAATTGCTGTAATCACTCGAAGTAGGAGATAATGCTACACAGTACAAGCACTTTTGGAACAAGCAAAACCTCAACCTTGAGATTTAGTTTACCCTGTAAATACTACAAGTAGAAAAAAACTAAAGTGAAGCATTTAATCCAACCTTTCGTTCTAAAACACATGGAAAGAACTGGGCATTTACAGATCGGAATCAAGTACGGCATTAAGACATCGCATCATGTGTTTAAAATTATGTTTTAAGTTGAATTATGGCAAATTCACAGGAATGAAAAAAATGAAATGGACCAGTGAAGAGTGCCAAACAAAGAAACTAGATGTGCTTGGAGCTGTGTCCATTGAGGCTTCCATGTGGACACTTAATCTCAGAGATGGACAGTGTCTTTCAACTGGGCCCCTTAAGGGCTTTAGTTTTATTCACTGTGCACCTGTAACAAATAACGAACTCAAGATGGCCCCTAGACGCCTTCAAAACCACAATAACAACACACCACAAAAGTTAAACCAAACAACACAAGGAAAAGTGTTTTTTTTTGTCTCACCATTGAAGCATTGATTCATTTACAAATTAGGTTGACAGTGACAGTGCTCTCCTACCCTCTTGTGGTCAAGAGTAACAAGCACCCAGCTACACTATGCACATATAGGCAACTAATAATTGAATAGATGGATAATAACGGTAGAGTCGCGGGTTCGAGGTTAAGTCGGTCGTTGTGTGTAGTTTGCATGTTCTCATAGATATTACATATTTATTCAATTACCTCAAAGATTTTAGGACTAAAGGACCAAAACATTCAAATTTAAGAGGAGACAATTACCTCTTTCCATGGGATTGTAGATGAGTTGTATGTACTCAACAGAATACATATTGTAGAGGGAATTAATGTACAATCAATGTATGAAACATGAATGTATGTCAGCAGTGTTTTTTAATGGACCCACAGGAAGGAACCTCTGCAAAAGATAGAATCTTATTAACAATAAAGAATTTACTACTTGTCTAAATTTATTCAGCACTAGTGTTGCTTTGCATCTTACAAGTCAGTTTTGGGACCAGATATTGTTTGTGATGTATTAAGCTGGTCATTTCAAAGACTCTAAACATTTAAGTCACAAAAAAAGTCAAAGTGAAGACAACTCATTTTGGGGAACAGCACAACAAGTCATTGTTAAAAGGTAAATTATAGTCCAGTAATCAATGGAGAAGAGAGTGCAGATATATTTAATAATATTCTTTATTCATAAACTTGATGCAAGTTTACAAATTACTTTACATGATCAAATTCACCCTTGCAATGGGGGTCACAGGACAAAACAAAACAAAAAAGAAAAAAACATAACAGAAAGCAAAGCATGCTGACCAGTGCATAACTTAACAAGCTGGGAGTTGAGGGGTAGGGGCGGGCAATCGGTTTTTAGTGGAACGAAATCCGGCACTGGGTCCGACTTGGGATCAGTATTGGTCTTGGGGAAATGTCGGCCCCCACGGGGAGCTGCTTTCAGTGCACATTAGACTTGGGGTCAGCAATCATTGGAAAGGTAAAAAGTTAAGATATTGGGTTGGAACTTGTAACATGATCGAAGTTGGTTCCACACATAGTGCAATGGAGACCCACTGCCAAGTGCCAAAAAAAAGTGTGGCTTTGTGCATGATGTTGCCCTTGAACTGGAGCTGAGAAAGGTCATTGCATAAAAAAATCCAGAATGAGGTGCAAATTTTGCCTTGATTAGAGTTCTTGTGAAGCAGTTAAGAATGCTGTTAAAACACTGACCTTGCCAATAAACAGATATTATTTCTCATAGAAAGGCTTTAGTTTGCCTTGAGGAGTTGGGATGTGATAATCAGGGAGGATTTTGAAGATCCTTAACTATGTTTATGGGATGTATTCCTGAGTTTGCAAACCCTCTTACCCACCCTGCCCACAGGATGATAGCGTGAACAAACAAGGACCATCGTTTGATATTAAATATTCTTTTTCATAAAGGAATGATTGAATTCTTCACAAATTATGTTCACACTTGACAGGTCAGTTTCCCGATTGGGTCTCCATGTCCATTTTTTGCTGGCTTTCTCATTCCAAAACAGGGAAAATGTGAACAGAACTTGCGTGAAGCTTCCTATGCTGCCTTATAGAATGACCTAGTTAAAAACAACAGCAACACCAAAGAACACTCATGATAGGAGTGTGTTAAATGGAACGAACACAGAAGAGGAATCACTTGACGTCTGCGCAAAAGGGGTTTCCGTGAACGTTGTAGTGAGGTGCGAAGGTTGGTTAGACTATTGCTGCGAGTTTAAGAAAATGAAACCAGGACAACTTGGAATGTCATTTCTCACCGCCTCCCCTGGCTGTCCGCAAACGCAGGAGTGGCATCATAGCTTGTGAAAACTAATCCGGGCGATTCATTGATTTGATGCATAGCCTTACTGAGGTTCATCCGGTTAGAGGAATGACAAAAAAAAGAGAATTCCCAGAACCCTCTGGAATGCCAATGACAGCTGTGATTAAAAAAAAAAAAAGGTGCCATCAAACAAAAGGGGTCAATGGCCCCTTTTACAGTGCCCGTAAAACATCGCATTTATCGGCCCTGTAATCCCCTTCCCTGTGTCACTGCCCAGGATAAAGGCCATCGACTGCCAATTTTCAGCCTCGGAGCCATGATAGAAGTGGGATTCCACCTGCGTGCGAGGTATTCCGCAAATGTCGGAACGCGGTGTGCCAAATTTGAAACCCGATCGCTTCCCGGTAAATTGTCCCATTTTCTATTGTGGTTCCAATGTAGGCAATTTGTGCCCGGCTTTCTGTGTAAAAGTGGCTATTGTCTCCTTGATTACAAATGAATCAAAAAAAAGGGGCGGGGAAAGGGTGTGGGGCTCAGCAGTAGTCATTGGTCTTACATAAGATATGGCGTACTTAATTTCCTTATGGAAGAGTCTCCATTTTTGCAACTTCATTCCACGATGGAAGCTGCTGTTGATAGTGGCGGCCCATTCGGCTGTAAATAGTCTCAGGGGCCGGGACGAGGTTACAGTATAAACATCCTCTCGCATAAACACACATGTACATGTTTACACGGCTAGCATTAAAATGGACGAGATGACAGCGCGAGCCGATGCTGTTCAATTCAGTCCTTTTTTGTGGGTGTGGGGGATACAATTCCTTCACTCCAGGCCCAAGCTAACCAAGGAAAGTCTTGACCTGATGCCATCAAGCCCAAAGACCGGCTGGCTTGTCATACTTGGTATAGATGTTATTTGAGCATGTGGTCCTTAACTGGTTCTGAAGCCACATTGAAACCATCACATTAAAGAGAGTCTTACAGTTGGTATTCCACCAAGTCCATTATTTTCATTGGGAGATAAATATGTATTTTCCGAAGCAGAGGCTGGTATATTTGATAATGTGCTTGTTTCTGGATGGGGGAATTTTGGCTTGGAGTCCACAAAAATGTTCAGAAAAGCACAAATAGCCCCCTAAACCCCCACCCCCCCCAAATACACTAACAAAAAAATTACCTTGGTTGCAAGGAAAAATTATCTAGAGCAAGAAAGAGTGGGGGAGTTGTCTTTAGCCATCCTCTTTGGGGGGTGTGTACCATCCTGGAAGCAAAAAAAAAGAAGACATTCATTATATGAGCAAGTTTTGCTACCGAAGTGAGCGGAAAAGACAAAAAAGTCAGATTATTCTATCTCCAAAAATTTATTTGTCAAAACAGTCAACCTGAAGAAATAAAGGTAAAAAAAATTGTAAAGAAACTCATTAATTGATGCAAAATGAAAAAAAAAAACAAGTTAGAATAGGAAAAATCACTGTAAAAATAAGATTAATATAAATTGTCATTAAAAAAATACAGTAAGGAAATTTCACAAGAATAGACCTCATGATATTTAGATAAGTTATTTAAATGATAGGGACAATATTTGCATTAATACATTTGAGAAAATGATTAAACAACTATAATTACACTATATGGATATCACATTGGCATTTTCCAATCCATTTGAAAGAGGATAAAAAGACAGATGATATGCGCAGATATTATGTGACAGCAGCCACGGTTTCAAGGCTATTCAAGTCAATTTAGCTTGTTGATAAAGCTCAAGTGGTCTTCCAAAGATTATTTTATTCCTACAATGAAGAGTTCGCTTCTGACAGTATTTTGGTGGTGGCTTTTAGAATGTGAACACATTATAATTGTTCATTTCTCATCTCCGATTTTGTTTTTCCCAACTAACAGACTCTTCTAGTGTTGTTTTGGTGCCAGACTTTCTGGCGAGAGAATTCTTAGCCGTCTGTGCTGTGACTTAATGGGGGCGACCATTCGGCGGTACTTTTAATCATCCACCACCTTCATGACTATTTGACAAACTGGTTTCTAAGAAGAATGGTTGCACTGTAACGGGTATAAATAAATGTTAAGTGTCACAGAACTGCTTAAAATAAAATAAATAAAAGGAGAACCAACCGTTTTTTTCATGAATCTGAACCAGGGATTTGTAGGACAGCTGTGCTCTGGCTAGATTGTACTGGTTCTGCAAGTTGAGATGAAACAAGTTAACACTGGTTATGGTAATAACACGAGTTACTTCAGACTTTTCTATGCAATTCCAGGCTGTAAAACACGGACAACTAATGCAGACTTTTATTCATAGTTATTTACACTACAAAAATTGGTTGTTTGTGTGTTTTTGTTTCATAATGAACTATCTAATCAACTCTTAATCGTCTGCAAAAGAAGCACGCACCAATCATAAAAAAAACCCATTAGAACGAAACAGTCTTTTGGATTCATTTCAATTTTTGCGGGAAAAGACTGTCAAAATTGAGCAAGCACTTACTTTATTGGCTCCAAACTGCACTCTGGCTTTTCCCTTGACTAAAGTGGCATTGATCTGCATGATAACAGACTCAATTGAATAGGCACTGCTCCAACCCTGTCCACAAGCATGCCAGAGTACAGTTAGAAAGGCTTTTCATTCAACAAAAATACATGTATTTTTTATTTAAAGACTTTTATCCAAAAAAATAACTCACCTGTTTAGTGAGAAGCTCCATGCACAGGGCACCTCCTCCTAGAACATAGCTAAATTGCAAACAAGTCGTACCGTTTATACTAATCCTCTTTTTGACCAAGTGGTGGTTGAAAATGACATTTTGATGGACTCACCCCCCAGACAAAACCGGCGACACAACCCGCACAAATGGAGGATCAAATGGGAAATTATCCTGAAAGGAAAGAAAACAGTAGATTCAAAAGGACTTCCTTTTTGTCTGTAGACGTCAGTTTGCTTACTTTATAGGAGAAGTTGAGTAAAATGTAATCCATTCCTTCCTTTTCCTTTAGGACTTGTAAGTCGCTGTGCAAGGGGCTATCTGGATCAACACTGCACCATAGAATTCATTAGTCTCTGCATTGCGAAACAAAGGCAAGCCGCATTAACTCTGTTACTCACGTTCGAAGTTTGACGTGCCATTCGTACAAGCTGTCGCTGACCAGCTCCACCGAGTAGATGCCTGTCGTACAAAACGAAAAAAAAAATCGTTATATTGAGCCGCTATTCTTTTTAAAACAAGCCCATTTATTATTCCAATTTAAAAGGGTGCGCAATACTTTTTTCTCACGCATTTAATTTTCTAGTTAACTCTTAACTGGGATGTCTTTAGACAGCTTTAAGCACGCTGAAGTAGGACAGAACAACCTGAGTCACACTCTTGCTTCAAGCATAGACTATAATAAAAGAAGGGGATAAAGCGATGGTGACATAAGCTATTGCGTTCTTCTGCTCTCATTTACGACCCACATTTTACTGGTCAGGGCTTCGCCATAACAGCTGCCATCTTTTGCTTTCAGGCATTCCTGAGGCCCATATTTGTAGTATTTGGCCAGTGAGCGAGCATTCTCTTGTCACTCTCTGGGGGAGAAATTGAATGCGCTGAACTGTTTAAAGATTCTGAGAAATTCCCCTCATCAATTTCTTTTTAAATAAATGACAATTTAACGATTGGGATACAAAACAAATTAAATACTCAGTACAGTTATGTAACTCCAAGACTGTCAGAAAATTTCTCAGACAAAATTTAACCCCAATGCAGCCCAATTCTAATTTTAAGGAATTTAAGAGCGACTAGACAAAAGTTTAGTAAAATGAAGACTTTTGAACACCCTGCAGAAACACCTACTAAACTCACTGTGTGAGCTGTCGTGTGGTTCTGTGTTCCAGAGTGGAAAGGAGCCTACCTGTTTTGTAACTCTGAGACCTGTAGATCTCCCGGAGTTCCTTCATGAGGCGGTCGGAGGCTTGCACAGAACCAGACACAGCACCCTGGAAGCAATTTGGCAAATCAGTCAAGAATTATAAACAGTGTGGAAAAAACAGAAGTAGAAGTTAAATAAAATGGCCTCTGAATTCTAACTGCCACTTCCACAAGGCATTGTTATATGCCACATTGCTCAGCGATGACATTCGCTAACTCACGTTCAAGTGGTCCTGCCTCTGGTTCTTCCGGATCTTCTCTAGGACGGCTAGATTCTCCTTCTCGATGCCATCGTCCTCAGACTTTTTGCCTTCGACGGGCTCCTCCTCTTTCATTTCATAATGGTCCAGGTCTTCTATGTCCTGGAGACCAAAACATAAATGTGTGATGTTTAAAACATTTTGCAGCTTAATTATGAGATTTGTCCAATTTCTTTTAATCAGACATATTAAAAAAAATATTTTTTCACAAACAATTATATATATATAAAATTGCTAGCATGGTATTGATTGACCGATTATAGGTGCCGATATTTTGGCAACTTGACATATATCAGTATCGGCCTTTTTATTCATTTATTTTGTATTATGGCCCTGTCTAGTGTCTCATGCTCAAGTTCACATACATGACCTGTCCCGACTGCTCGTTAAGCTATCTCTGATTTCTTGAACTTGCCAATAGGCTTGGCACTACTATTCCTTCAATTCAGCGCCCTATGTTGGTAATACACGCGACTCAGTGCAACGCTTGGCTTCAGAAACTCAAAAACATTATATAAACAGGAAGTGTTTTAGTCCAAACTGTTACCTCTCCCATCTCTTCCTCCTCCTCTTCTTCTGATGTAACCTCTTCTGTTCCATGCTAAACATAAAAACAACATAAAAGTAAGCAACCACAATATTGCCTTATACATTTGCAAGTTCAAACACAGCGCCATTTATACCTTTCGGTCCTGTCCGACAGGACCAGCCGGGAGGGGCTGATCCAGCATTTCCACATCTGGATGCTGGGGAAGGTTGTACAGCCGACACAGGTCACAAATCAGCTTCTTCAACTGTTGTAACAGCTAGAGAAGACAAATGTATAGACCTTATGAATACTGAAGTCAAATGATTGAATAAGACAAACACAAACGGACCATATTTTTAAAAAACAGAAGTTGGATGACTCAAAAATTCACCACCTCTTTTTGTTTCACTTTTAACAAATCGTTTTGTCCATGCTAAATTAATCACTTGGCACATATTCTTTTCTCAACATCCAAAATGAACTGCAGAGATTAGCACATCTGTCAGACACAACTCTGTTTGTGCCCCATTAGCAGATTACCTCCCACATCTGCTTGTGTGCACATTCAAGCCTGTTTTGCTACACTGGGATGCTAATTTGGCATTATGGCATTACAACATCAGCTCTGTGAGCGTTTGAGGTTTGACAAAATTGGATCTCACTTTTTAAGCTGTTTTACAATTAATAAATGCTTGGAAAATTCTAAAAGTCTAATGTTAAGATGATAATTACCAAGGTGCTTCCTCTTCTCACATCTTCCAGACGCTCCAAAACTTGGGCCAAGCTGGGGTCATCAGAGTCCACAAACCAAATAGGAGGTGTAGATGGATACGACTCCTGAACACCAATAAAATAAAGCAAATACAATGGAAGCTTTAAAAATAAACAATATCCTAGGGAATAACCTAAAATGCTGTCCCTGAAATGTTTTGTTCCACTTTTGACCAAGATATCTATCATCAAAACAAGAAGTGACAACAAAAGTGGGAAAAACAAATACATAAATTGAAGAAAACCCTACAAAAACCTAGGAAACTGGTGAATCCTGGGTTTCAACTGATTCTAACTCAAGGTACGCAGTGGTGACCCATTAAATTCCAGTGACCGTAGAGGATCAGCAAACAAACCAAATAACTATACATCACAAAATTAACCTTTATGAGATCATCATGATAATTTGTTCTAGACCATTCACTTGACCGGTCTGTCAAGTTGTTTCCAGTAAAGAGATATTGTTAGAGCACTGTCAACCAAGACATTTACTTTCACCTGTACATACCTGTGACATACTGATGGAAAAATTAAATGTTTACCCTTAACACTATTTCTTCATCGTTTTGTTAGGGTGTTATTAAATTTTATTTCCAGTGTTATATTGTATGCCTCGATTAAATATTTAATCAAAAAGTACCTGACGCAGTTCTGTTTTATTTTTAATGTAGTTTATAAATGTTTGTAACGTTTAATTTCTGCTGTTTTTTTTTGCATAATACGCACAAGGGATTCGTTAATTGGCAGCTTCATCTGTATATTAGAATAATCAATTATAAATTAAATTGAGAAATTGAGGTATTAAGTAGATTCTATATATCTTGCTGGTTATTTCCCTGCGTGGTAAAAGCACATAGCGTCAGCTACTTAATTAGCAATTTATTCGGCTAAAGGTTAGCTTCCCTGCTAACCACCTTATAAACATGTCAAACGCCACTGCCATACACACCGTAATGTTACAGTGGATAATGAGCAGTTTCTCCCCGGTTACGTTAAACTGACAGCTCAGCTCATCGGGTTTCCAGTCGATTATCCGGAATCGTTCGTGGTTTGGGTCAAAAATGGACTCCAAAAACTTCAGTTCGGCCTTCAGCCCCGACACCGACATCTTCCACGCATCTCCGGCCGGGCCGCTTGGGGAGGGGGAGAAGAAGCGGGGGCTTGAGGCTCCAAGCTAACTCAAGCTATAAGATTAAATCAAATGAATTCAATTTAAATGATATATCCGTAGATTTTCCGAGTCAAACAGTGAGTCGCTTTAGTTTCCCCGCGTGAGTCCAAAGAAGCCAGTGCCTTCTAGTGAAAGCGTCCGGTTCAAGTTAATCACGATCGGGTATGTTTTCAGCGACGTAGCTGCTAAAGTTAGCACTTAGCACGTTAGCATGCTAGTCCGCTGTTGTTGTCTTTCCGTCTATTGTTGTTGCCCTCTCCTGGTGACAACTGTCCTAAAAGGCAGCCAAGCGGCGTCCGCTTATTTCGTTCGCCCGCACCCATGGCACGGCACCCTCGTTAGTCATCCAAGCGACGGGCTATCACACGGTTCGACCTGCTACCCCGCTGTGGGTGGAAATAATCCGCCGGAGGAGGGACACTGTTTTTCATCCCGGTTCATCTACTGTTAGTGTAGTTGGCCTCTCTGTTGGGGTTTAAAGATGGCGTTCCGCAATACCATCGTTCCCGCAACATCCCACAATTCACCGCGGCCTCATTTTGGGGAAATAATAATAACAATAATAATAATAATAATAATAATAAATTACAAGAACAACTTAAAAGTGTCGCCTACATTAACCAAAATGTGATGGGATACGAATAAGATGAATAAAAAGAGAAATGTTCAATAGCACCCTAAAGTTTTTGATGATTTTCATTTTGACTACAATAGCAATCCAAATTATTTAAAGTGGAAGGATTGACTGTCAATACTTATGTCTCTATGCAATCGACAGAAAAATAGGGTAAATGCATTTTGCAATTTCATGCATTTAGAAAGTTTTCCACATTCGTTGTGACCGGTGAAAACATCTAATTGCAAATGGGGCCATATTCAAAATGAATCATTGTCAATTACAATCAAACTGGTTTAAAAAAAAGATTCAGTGGATGCCTGTCACTACCAAAAAATGTCTGTCCCTCCAAAGTTGGTAAAACAGAGGAAAAATAAACAGCAAAGACAACGCCCGCAACATTGAAGGAGCAGCTGGAATTTCTCACAAGCGCTTGCATTTTAGTACAAGTGACAACAGGCTACAGCAGGGGTGGGCAAACTTTTGGGCCCGGGGGCCACATTGACTTAAGAAAATTGACAGATGGGCCGGGTCAGCACAATATACGATACATATCAAAAAGTGCATCCGTTAACAGTACATATGAAACATAAACAGGAAAAAAAGATTAGGTATTAACATACTCATCACTCATGATTAAAGTAAAAAGTATAAAGTATTAAGTCAAGTAAAAAGGAATGTATTAAGAAATATTAAAATGCAATTTTAAAAAAAGATAGAGGGGCTGTGAAACATGAAAAATAAATAAGAGTGGACAGAGCTACTGCCAATGGCTTCCGCGGGACGGCGCCATCTTGGAGGAAAAAAACATTATTTGGACAACGTCGGCGGGCCGGATTAAAAAGCCTAACGGGCTGGATGTGGCCCGCGGGCCATAGTTTGCCCATGTCTGGGCTACAGTCATCATGATAACATATCTCTGGGCTAAAGGGTAGATTGGGAGGTAATCTCATCTTATTTTCTTAACCGATTTATCCTCACTAGGATCACGGGGGTTGTTGGAGACTATCCCAGCTAACTTCGGGCTGGAGGCGGAGGACATCCTGAATTGGTGGCCAGCCAATCGCAGGGCACAATGAGACAAATAACCAATCACTCATAGCTAGGGGCAATTTAGAGTGTTCAATCAGCCTACCATGCATGTCTTTGGAATGTGGGAGGAAACCGGAGTACCCAGAGAAAAACCACGCAGGCCCGGGGAGAACATGCAAACTCCACACATGTGGACCGACCTGGATTTGAACCCAGGTGTGCCACTGTGAGGCCGACACGCTAACCACTCATCCGCCGGCTCGCCCCTTGGGAATTAATTTAAGCAAAAACATTCAAATTCAAATTACAGGAAAATCCTACTAGAGCAGATTATATAACTTGATTTGGAGAGGTGATTTTGGACAAGAATGTATATTTTAAAGTTGTATTAATGCATGCGTTCCGATAGAGGGCAGCGTTTTACCTAGCAAGAAATATTTTGTTGCTGTTTGTCAAATATGGTCTGCCTAAAATATTTAGTAAAATGTTTTTTAATACTTAGAATTAAATTTATTAATTTTCAAATTATTGTTGTATTTTTTTTATTATTGGAATGTTTTTCTTCTTCAGCCAGTAACTGAATGTCCAGTACTATTACTTTTGCATTGTTAAGTGAAGGAAATGTAATGGCCCGAAGTGGTTTATTCATGTCGGTGGTAAAAAAAAATGTGGACGGCATGCACTTTGTCATGTGGAGGCTCTTTTGTATGCACTCATAAAAAAGCAGATTGCTGTTGTCTTCACTGATTTATCCCAGACTTTTGTTCCCTACATCAGCGTCATCCAAAGAGTTAATTAAAAGTCTCTTTCTATCTCCACAAATCATTCCCCCTCATTTATAACCTTTACGGTTTCATCATAGATGATGGTCGACATGTCGGGAAGTCCACAGCATAAAATATAAACACATGCTGCTGAAATCTGTTTTTGAATTTGCAAATGGCGACGAAAGTGAGCAAGCTAGTTGCCTCATAGGATCTGGGATCGAACCCATGTCCCCTGAACTGTGAGGCCAACGTGCTAACCAGTCGTCAGCCACATTTAATCTTTGTATTGCACCAAAAAACTGATGCAGGGCGGTCCAGATGTTCTTATTCAATAAAATGTACATTCTACTGTACCAGTGTGGATGGGTCTCAGCATCTGTGCTATGAAAACGTGGCAGAGTGTCAAGTCATCAAGTTTTGTGAGCGGAACATTTATAACTCACCTCGTCAAGTGTTGCTCGCCGCTAGATGCTTAGCTTCGGATCACTAAATGTCAATCCCTCACGCACGTGCTGCTGATTCACCACATCTAGCAAGATACTCTGTCAAGCGGCGACAGCACTCCTCCGATTCTTTCAATTTGTGCACACAAACACATTCAAAAACATAATATGAAAGCCTATTACAAAAAAATGGAAATTACATAGTAAGTTGTATTGCTATGTTAAGTCTATTAGGTAAAAAAAACATATAATGTCTAAAATTGAACTGCTTTACTTAAATACTGTGAATTATAAAGTATCGTATGAATAGTATGGATTTAGTAAAAAAAAAAAAAAAAAGACCAACAAAAAAAAAGCACCGGTCAATGCGTGATGTGTCTTAGTCAGTTTTAGTGTTTCTCCAATGAGTCCGCGAAGGGCCATTAGGGGCACAGGCTGCGTAAATGTCACCTTGAGTTGCAGCAACATCACCACAAAGTGTCTCTCTGATCTATTTACATTGTCACTTCCTGGCATTATTGCGCCCATGCCTCACAGTGTCGGTGATCTCAAACAGAAGCATGCCAGTTCACACTTGATGCTTAAATTCCCATTTTCCTGTTTATAATGGTGTTCACACATAGGTACTAGTGAACGGAGACTATTATGTAAAGGGAGTTAGTGAGAATTTGATGGCTTTTTAACACAGACACTTGAATATATTATCATCTCATACTGTATAACAAACTGTATATAATATTGGCCCTCCCCCTTTTTATTCCCCCAATAAATAGAGAAGCAGTGCTCTCAAACTGCTGAAAAAATCTACATTCATTTCATTCATGGCCCTCAAATCCAACAGCAATGTTAGCAAGTCTATTGTTTTTCCACCCAAATGAAAAACGTTTTTTTTTTTTTTTTAGCCATAGATCATCCATTGTAATAAAAACTATAGCAACCAAGCCACACGAAATAGCTTCTTAGCATGTTGGCCTTTTGAAACAAGCGACAGCAATCAACCAGCAGGACAACTTGTCTCATTTGCGTCAATAATGAAAAGTCCCGGGAGACCACCGATTAGCCAATTAATAGCCATGTAGTCAGTCTGTCACTTAGAGATGGGGCGGCGTGTCATATTATATGAGTGGAAGAGGATGGATGTTCTGATTTGATACCAGGAAATACACAATAGAAACAGGTAACCTGACCTTCTGAATTAAATTACTAATGCTTTCCTCACTCTCAATGAATGAGTGAAGGCGGGTGGGTTTACATTACTGGCTATCCCCAGACAAAGGCATTATGTAATTACCCATATTACACTGAGATTTGAAGCAAATTAAATATGGTTGCTTTCCAGAGCTCTACAGAACAGGAATTGTTGATGATGTCATTGCCGATCAGATTTAAGAATGACATAGTGTGATTGACACGGCAACCTTCAGCTCTGGGCTTTGCAGATCTAATCAATGCTTATAAGTGGTGGACATGGAAATGAGCCACCTGGATCTGCATTCTGCTGGGTTTGGAGATGGGCTGTGTCAGATGGGGATGATGCTTTCGAAGCACTAAAACAGTTGCAATTAAATTACGTGCAAAGATTGGCATGACTGCAAATACAGCAGAGCTTGGACAGTCGTTTTTGTTGGGATTTTTTCCCCATTTGCACATCATTTAAAAGTACGATGTACCTTTCCTAACTACCAAAATTTGACGAGATAGCATTTGAATTGGGTCTCTGTGGGTTTATGTATTTGTATGTTAATTTCTGAGTGCTATCGTCGAGTTGGAAATTCACCGAAGGACGGATGGACCAAATCAATCCTCTCAATCCCACAGGGGTCCCCAGAGTCCCTGGCTCCAGCATGGGGGGGGGATCAGATGGCGAAATGACTGATGGCTACATCGAACGTTAAAATGACATTGGGCTGAAATAATCAGCAAACATCCACAATCGGTGTCAAGGGCTTGATGTGTAACAGATTGGATGAGATGTCGCAAACCCTTTTCCCACATGGAAATATGGCCATCCATCAATTAGCTGGAAGCCAATACCCCAATCACGTTTATTTTTACTAGTCACTCAGTCTAATGTAGATTGATGATTCCATGTTAGCCTAACACATTGCATAAATACATTGTTCCCAGCCAGAAACAGAGTTTGAGGTGTTTGGTTAGGTCGGAGATAATTTAAATTTTTAGGGGGGAAGTAATTATTTCTGCTGATTGAAGAAAAAAAATCCCCAAATAGGTGGGGGTTGAATTGTGGGTCATGTAGGCTAAAATAGTAACATTTTGTTGGCCTTAATGATACAAAATGTCCAAAAATGATCTAAATATAGATTCTACATTATGAATCTGAATTGTATTCCTTTTACCTTACATTTATATTTATGAATACAGGAAAAGATTAAATAAAATAAATGTTTTCACTGACTGCCATTGACAATGACAAATGTCCAATTCATTTAAATAAATGCCCTTGTATCAGTGCCAATCAGTCAAATGTATGGGTTATAAAAAATATAATTCAATGATATTCCCACAGTTGAAAGTATCCATGCCTCACAATTGTACGAGTATATTTTTTCTTGCATTTCCCTCAAACTTCTGAACTTCTTGTGCATCATTTCCACAATCTCAGTATAAAAGAGCCTCCATGTTGTTTACAGTTTTTTTTCTTAGGCTTATCTGACAAGTCTGCAAGTGTGTGACTTGATTTCTCCAAGCAAGATGTCGTCCCGGTGAGAGAGAGGTTAGTAAGCGGTCCACGCACAGGTAGAGCCAAATTGGATATGTCACCGCTCCCTACAATCCAGATGGTGAGTTGCTCCCCTTGAGAGCTTGATTTTTTTCTTTCTTCTTGCCCTCTCTGCTGTGATCTTAGCCACTGGTGGAAAATGTTCATCACCCACACACTGCTTCGCAGCATAGTCGCCATATGTCTCCAACTTTTCTCATTCTGTTCTACCCTATTCTACACACTCGCAAATTCCTCCAAGGACTAGGTTAGTTTCAGAATACCGTAGAGAAGGTTACTTTTCACATTATATTTGTATTGAGACGGGCATTGAAAAAGAAGACTTAAATTAACCAAAACAAAATCCTACATAATGCTAATATTCCATCTAATGTAGGTTTTTTTCAACTTATAATACCCTCTATAGAGTTATTTCATGGCTAAAATGGCTAATTGGCAGCTAACACTTACACATCCATCGATGACATAGTAGACAAAGCAACATGGCATTTGTTATCTTATTTATTTGCTTTTAAGTTATGGTTTCTTTCCCCATTGTCAGCCCCACCAACCTAACCCATAATCCATGTAAACAATTTTGGCATTATGGGAGTGATGCGCTCATTTACGGGACTCTCACAGCAGCCTCATGTTGCCTCCAGCCACTCACTGTTACAAAGTAAATAGACTGTGCTTTGAATGTGATTAGGGAGCCCGCTGACTTGGTTAAATCGCATGAGCAACAACAGATCCCTCGGAACTCCGAGGCTCCATGAGATAACCCTCATCCGATTAGCAAAATCCATTTTTCTATTACATGCAGACTTTTAAAAAATACATGACTTTGCCAAGAGAAAACGACCAGCTATCTGCTTTATTTCTATCCACTTTATATATTTTGGTTTGCATCATAGGTACGAATTACACTGTGCTAATCTTTATGAAAACATCACACAGGTGGTCTCTCTTTTTCTAAGATGAACAAATTCTACTCCTCCATCTTCATCCATTTAAATTACAATAGTGCATCCATTTTTCTGTAAATTTTGATGTAAACTGAACAGATTTGGTGATTTATCAATCATTTATTCTCATTTATCTTGCCAGTGTGATTGAGTTTATCCCCAATTATTAACTGTTCACAATAAAATTGATTGCAATTGACATTAACAGTGGGAGGTGTATTTATATCCCTTTAATCTACAAACAATACCATCATGAATGGGATTTAATCAGCACTTTAATAAATATATTGAAGCTCTGTGATGTGATAAACTAACTTATATTCGCTTGATTTCCTTTTTCAAGCCAAAAAAAGGTTCTAAATAATGAATCAATCAGACAACTTGATCGACAAGAGCCGTCAATAATTTTGTATGAAGGCCAGGTTGTGAGAAGCACAAGACCTTGGAGCACTCCAGGTAATGAACTGTCTGCGTGATATATGTGTGGTGGTGGTGGTGCTGATGGTGGGGGGCTCTGTAGTGCTTTAACACGGTAGTGCGACGGCAGCATTTCTGCCAGTTCACTTGAATCAAACTTACTTGTGGCTCACTTACTTTACAAGATGAAGTTTGTCGTTATAATCACTTACCACGCGATAGTGACCTGTTGACTTGCCACTCAGAAATGGGATTTGTTTATCCAGCAACCGATGATGTGTAGAATTCTTCCTCCGAGTGCGAGCTCTCTTCAATGCGTTCCTGCATTCCGAAAACAGGCACGGTAGGTTAATTGGTCACTGGAGCCTATCCAGCTGACATTGAGTGAAGGCAACCTTCATGAAGGGTTTGTCGTTAGTCAATCACAAAGCACATAATAGAGATTGACGAGAAGTAACACTAGATGGCCTGGTGGGCGAGTGGTTAACACAGTTCACTGTGTTGAGATTGCATGTTCTCTGGGTACTCTGGTTTCCTTCCGCATACCAAAAACATGCATGGTAGGCGATTCAGAATCTGAATAAATGAAAACAAGAAGTTATACTCACATTTACACTGTCACTCAATGGAAATTGAAGCCACAAAAACTTGTACAAAAGTCAGTTAAATGTGTAGTGCTACTGCACTACAACATAGAAAATGAATTTGAAATAGATTACTGTTAAAATAGATGTCAAATGAAGTATAGTAAAAATATGAAACACTATTTTTAATTACAGGTTATTCACAATATTACATCATTGAAGCACTTTTACAAGAGTTGTTTTAAAGCTATATATATATATATATATATATATATATATATATATATATATATATATATATATATATATATATATATATATATATATATATATATATATATATATATATATATATATATATATATATATATATATATATATATATATATATATATATATATATATATATATATATATATATATATATATATATATATATATATATATATATATATATATATATATATATAAATATATATATAGTATTTTTTAATATAAATATTTTTAAACACAAAACATCTTATCAAAATGCTGAATTCATCTTTATCAAACCTTGAAGACAATTAGTAGAATGAAATAGGAAATGATCAGGTTCACTTTACAATAAAATTAGTGAGTGGTCTCTAATGAAATACCCTACCAAAACTCCTTTTTGGTTAAAAAAAAAGTTATTAAAATAATGTCTTGGGCTGCATAGCGAAGACCTACACGCACGATGAAGTTGTACTTAGTTAAGAAATGCCACTAAATAGTGTGTGTGCACTACGTAGAATGGGCTCCCCAGTCTAAATTGAAGCTGGGCAGGTCTTGGAGGCTCACAATCCGAATGAGACGCCTCAAGAGCGGACACGCTGACTGCAGCGAGAGCCCCCCTCCTGGATGGACTGATAAATGATCACACATTGAAGTATATACTTGGAATCTTTTTACAAGATATTTTTGTCTTCTGTTAGTCTAGAACGCCTTCCTTTCTCACACTTTTTGGGCTGACCACTTTTTATTTTTTTATTTTTTTTATACCGATATGAACTCGATGCTGGCTCCGTACCGGGGCGCGCCGACCCGACTGCGGCTTAGCCGTCAAAAGTAGCGCTCCACTGGGGCTTCACCGGCTCACTCGTCCCGCTGAGCTCATGGTGCAAAAATGACACCAACTGTCACTATCGTCGCTTGCCTCCTCTCTTTATTCCAAGGTAAGAAAAACAAATCATTGCAATAGTTCTTTGTGTAGTGACTAATGTTACATCGCTTACAAAATAATACCTTTAGTATAATAGTAACTTGTACAAGAGTTTAACTGTGCAATGTTCTGTTTACTATCCTGATGACCAAAATGGTCTATAGAAATGAAAATCTCAATATATATGTTTTCATTCCAGTTTTCCCAACCTTTACTAAGCTGAGGCACATGTTTTACAATAATAGTAATGATAAGAGATGCCAAAAAAGTCACAAAAAGTGGATAAAGGTGAATTATTCTTTTGCCATATTATGAGTATAAACATAAAATATTTTCATATTAATTAAGTGAAAAGGCATATACTGCTAAATTGAGTCCCTGAATTAGAAATTAAGGGAAAACATTAGTGACACTTATCATCACTGTTTTTGGAACTTTTTGAGTAAAATGATGAATACGAAGCAAGAAAAAATTAGTACATTTATGTGAAAGTTGATTACTGTTAATATACATCCATAATCTTTGCTGTTAATCCCCATGAGTGTCACAAGGGTGCTGGAGCATATGGTCAGAAGGCTGGATAGAAATCTAGTTGCAAATAAATTGCAGGCCACAAATAGGAAAACAACTATTAACACTTAAAATCCCAACTATGGACAATTTAGCGTGTTTAATCAACCTACCTACCGACCTTTAGCGTGACCTTTTCATGTATACATGGGTGCAAGCCAACAAGTTATTAACACGCCTGACCACACTTTCCATCAAACCTATAAAATGTACCCCCCAAAAAATGACACAATAAATATTCACAGCGGGTAAAATTGCAAGTTTGGGAGGGTTTTGCCCATCACCTTGTTTGACAGACACCCCCTGAGGTCTTTGACAACACCATCTGCTAACCAAAGCAGCGGGGTTGGTAGTGGGAGGTGCAGAGTCATGGTGGGCGTCACAGCTAGAATCAGAAGGTTCAGATGCCGTAGCATGCATGAGGCCATTAGACAGACGGCGATGTTTGGCCCGCTAATGACTTGTCTTAACAACAAGAAAGCCATTATAAACTTTGCGAGCGGAACAACATTGGGATCGTTGGTGCGTCAAGCCATATTTTCCATCCCAAAGGGCACACTTGACAACTTCCTCAAGTTCTCCATAGTAGCAAATCTACTTGAACAGGAGCCTCCAATTAAAAAGCTTGTCAGTGAATAAATGAATAGGCAACAGGCATAATTCATATCGGGTTGAGAAAAACACTTTGGTAAACTACACAGTGCACGTATGGATGTAAAGTAAACATTCTACATACAACGGCAATACACATATGATCGATGTTAAACCATTTTAGGTTGCAGTGGTGCCGATTCAGAGGAACGCCTCATCAACTGGCTGCTTGGCAAGCATCGATACAATCCGCTGATTCGGCCGGCGATAAACAGGACTGAGAGGGTCACAGTGAAGCTTCAAGTGTCCTTGGCGCAGCTCATCAGCGTAGTACGTAGTGCTTGGATGATATTGTGTAACTTGCAAATAAGCAGAATCTGTTCATGTCTTTGTTGTGTTTCTCTGTTACCATTTCTAGAATGAAAGGGATCAGATCATGACGACAAATGTATGGCTCACTCAGGTAAACACAAGGCAAATCTATAATTAATCCATGTCCATTCATACCCTTTGAAAGGGAGCCTGCTGTTTCTACACAATATTCTTCTTATTAACTGATAATTGGCAGGATTGACTTACTCCTTATCCATTGCAGCACTGGGTGGATTACAGGTTATCGTGGAACCCCGCCACATATGAAGGAATTGACAAACTGCGTATTCCTTCCAGACACGTCTGGCTGCCTGATATCGTCCTCTATAACAAGTTAGTAGCACGCAAATTAGCCTGAGTCTTAATTTTTTTGTTTATCAACTGCCATATGTAGCTTTGTTGTCGCTGAACCTTCCAAATAATATCAGTCACAATTCTGAAATGGAATCTAGATTTGGTTATTTCTTTGTCTTCCTACAGTGCTGATGGAACCTACGAGGTCACAGTATTCACCAATGTCATTGTGCTCTCCAATGGCAGCATTAACTGGCTCCCCCCCGCCATCTACAAGAGCGCTTGCAAGATCGAGGTCAAGCATTTCCCCTTTGACCAACAAAACTGCACCCTAAAGTTTCGCTCATGGACCTACGACCATACTGAGATTGACCTGATTTTGAAAACAGAGGTGGCTAGCATGGATGACTTCACACCCAGCGGCGAGTGGGACATCCTGGCGCTCCCCGGCCGGCGGACGGTCAACCCACTGGACGCCACTTACGTAGACGTCACGTATGACTTCATCATAAAAAGAAAGCCTCTTTTCTACACTATCAACTTGATCATTCCGTGTGTACTGATTACTTCCCTGGCTATCCTGGTCTTCTACCTGCCTTCGGACTGCGGCGAGAAAATGACCCTGTGCATTTCTGTCCTGTTGGCCCTCACGGTTTTCCTGCTCCTGATCTCCAAGATTGTGCCGCCAACTTCCCTGGATGTGCCGCTGATCGGCAAGTACCTAATGTTCACCATGGTTCTGGTGACCTTCTCCATCATCACGAGTGTGTGCGTACTCAATGTCCACCACCGCTCCCCGAGCACTCACACCATGCCCTCGTGGGTCAAGATCGTTTTCTTGGTCAAACTGCCTGCCTTGTTGTTTATGAGACGCCCTAACGATAAAGGCATGCGTCAGAAAATGCAACAAGGGCGGTACTTTCGATCGGAACGGACAATTCTGGGCTGGAACTCAAAAGATGGGTGTCCCAAGATTAATTCCTTGCTGCCTTCAGACTTCTGCACTCCTGGACTAAGTACAATTCCTCCTCTGGGTTTGAAGCGCTCAAAGAGAAAAGTTGATCTGCAATCCACAGACTTCCTTCCTGGTGCGTTTACTTGCCCGCAGGACCTCCGCTCTAGAAGCAATTCGGACTTAGGTACTGAGATCCACGAGGCAGTGAATGGGGTGCGCTATGTTGCGGAGCACATGATGGCGGATGATGATGATCAAAGTGTATGTATGAGGCTTTCAGTCATTGTGTTTCTCTCATAAAATGTCCTGAATTACCTGAGCTGTCTCATATGTGTCACGGAAAATATGTGTAACATCTTAAAGCTTTCGGGTTGACAAAACATCGACTCTGGTGCGCTACACCATAAAATCGTAATGAACAAAACATTGCCATTGAGCAACAGCCAAATATAGGATAGAAGAAGGGACAACAGCGTTTATGACTGTGATGATCAGTCTGTGTGATTTTCTGTTTTTAGACAACTGGTATGAAATCCATCTCAAAATCCAACACTTACCCCTTAGATGGCTTCTTCTTTATGCTTACAGGTCATAGAAGACTGGAAGTACGTGGCCATGGTGGTAGATCGCATGTTCCTGTGGATCTTTGTCATCGTGTGCGTGGTGGGAACGTTGGGTCTATTCCTCCAACCTCTTTTCCAGACTCATGTGGTTCAGCATCACCAGAAACCCACCTCTGAGATGCCTCGCATTTGATCAGCATTTTGTTTAAACATCTCTGCTTAGAAGGCAAATCTGCAGGGCAACATATATTAAGTATTACTCTGCACTGTTCACCTAATTTGATTAATATTGTGAGGTAACATTATATCAATGTCTTTGTACAAATAAATACTTCAACTAAACTAATACCAGCCTAAGTTTTTGAGTTATGTGTTTCGGTTCAATCGTGGTGTGATGGTTTGATTCTTTTATGCAAAACAATGCTAAACAATTTCTTTTCAGTTTCTCCATTAGCAACCATTGACAGTGCTACAAGTCGGTTCCTTTATAAAAGTTTAGAGCCGTCAATGTGTTTTTAAAATACTACATAATTCATTTAACTGTGACAACACATACCTAAGCTGAAAGTGAATGAACTTTTTGATCTTAGTGTTTCAAAACTAGCTTTTTAGTGAGTACTCCATTTTAAGTCGAGAAGCCGCCAAAAATTTAACTGGGCAATAACCTCGAAAGAATGGATAAAATCAATTTATCTTTAAGCCCAATTCAAAAGTGATCTTTTAACACAGCTATAGTCTTCTTGTTCCAATACTGCATCCAAACACATTCACTGCTCATTAAACGATGCTGAGTGGGCTCATTAAGAGATTTTGCAGACTGGCATCCATTTTGCTAAAACCCCATCAGGAGATAGCCATCAGCCTCCATGTTAACTACTTCCTCCTCTAATTTTTATTTTCCTCGTTAGCTGCTATGGTGCGAAGCATTTTATTAAACACTTTAATAGACAGTGACTTTTAGATTAGCTTTTTAAAAATAAGTATACGTACAATGATCTGTATCTTCCCTATGTGCTCTCAAAGCATTTATGGGATGGAGCAATATGTTTTAAAGGGTCAGCAGCGTAAGGCAGCTCCCTGTTTTATGTCAGTGGACACCTCTAAATTTATTTAACTGACTGCTCGTTCGTCTCACTGAAGGACACGGTGGAAAATCATTCTGGCAGGAGGAAAAGTGAAGCATTAGTTCAGGAAAACAAGATGAAGAAAAGCACAATAACAGACATATTCTTTTGAAAGAACGCTCACAAAACGTTGACAGGGTACATTTAAAATCACATTGCTTTCATTGTCCTTTTCTCATCTGTTTTTATGTGCTGCTGGCTATTAGCTTTTTACTTTTTTTTTTAACGTTGGGTTTTAATATGAAGTCCTGCAAGTGTGTTTTGTGCAAAAAACACAGATGTGTCAAATTCAAGGACGGTGGGAAAGATTTAGTTTGGCCTGTGGAAGAAAACAAATTGGTTTTACTATACTGTTCAAGCCAAAATATATATTTTTTCCAGGTTGTAACCTTTGTGTACATTGCCTTTTCTTGTGACCGGACATTTGGTGACTGGTCTTTTGGTCGCCGGTCTTTTGGTCGCCGGTCTTTTGGTCGCCGGTCTTTTGGTCGCCTGTCTTTTGGTCCCTTTTGGTCGCCGGTCAAATGTACTTAGTTATTAAACATTACTTAGATATTAAACTCTCTCTCTCAGATATTAAATTCTCTCATGAATATAATTTTGAGAGCTGGTTTCAGTAGTAAACTCTCTGTCACCATTTGACCCGGCGACCAAAATACCGGCCACCAAAAGACGGGCGACCAAACGTCCAAGCACCCATTTTATTTTTAATAATAGTTTTTAATAATACGACTAGGTTGTTATCTGAAAATAATTTTAGTTCATTTTAGTTTACTTTTTTTAGGCAATTTCTTCAAATATTGACTTCAGCTCCAGTAGAACCTGTGCAATTTAAATTCATTCATTTAAAAAAAAAAAAAAAATTTAAAATATTTGTATAACGATATATAGTGGTGCTCTGTTAAAAATGCATTAACACTGAAGTCAATGGGAGAGATAAGGTTATACTGTAGTCTACAGTACAGCCCTCTCAGGCATATACCATGATCCCTACATCTGCAATTTACAAAAAAAATAGTATTCTAATTACATCATGTATCAATTAATTTTAAAAAACTATCCCAGTCGACCTTAGCCGAACGGTGTACTACATCTTAACGTGGTTACTGATCCGTACTACCAGAATCATTGAAGTGAAAGACAAATTCATTCAATTGTCCAGGTGAAATGAAAAGCTTATCATTTCTGTAAAAAAAATACACGGACGGTGACTTTGCATGTTAATAAAAGTCAATACTGACTTTTCTATCTATGATTGAATCCAATCAGCTTGCCATAGGTTGCCGTGGTGATCAAGCTCCTGACAGAGGTTGGCTCAGAAGTGCCTCCCTCTCTTGTGCTCGCTCCCCTTTCCTCTCAGCATCCTTTCACTCTTTGTCTTCTTCACTTTTTCCAAGCCCGGAGCCCCCACACTCTACGCCCAGCAGCAGACAAAATGAAAGGCAGTTTTTTCTATCCTTTTATAGCCACCTGTTCCTTCTTTTTGTTGCATCTACAAGGTGAGTTAAAGCACTTCTGTCAATTATCCTGTGACTTCACAAGTTATGAGGCACGTGAGTTAAATATGGGTGGGACGGAATTGAAAATCGGAATGTATTTGCTTGTAACTGAAGATCGCACTCTTTTTCCAATAATGTAATACTGCCTTTTTTCAATCATATTCCCAAAAATCATTAAAAAATCAATTTGAAAGTTGCCTTTCAGAACTCTACTTTAAAAAACAACCACATGAAAACTGTTTCTCTTTTTTAGAAAATTGATGATTACTATGTATTTCATTTTTCTTTCATATCATGTAATGAATATTGTTTTTTAGGTCATTTTGAGTGGCATATTACACACAACATTTCCAGATGAATTGATAGATTTATCCATTGATATTTCTGTCAGGAGGAGCATGTTCAGAGGGCGAGCACAAGCTCTTCTCCGTCATCTTCTCCAAGTACAACCAGTTTATCCGACCAGTTGAAAATGTGTCTGAGCCAGTCATTGTTCAGTTTGAGGTGTCCATGTCTCAGCTGGTCAAAGTGGTGAGTAGTTTGTCCACCTAAACTGTATGTCTGTACCCACACACAAATTTTAACCCAAAGATGAACACAGCACGAGGCAGGGAGACAATTTTGTCATCGAACTGCGTATTGATCTGAAAAAGACAGATGGTGGTGAAAAGATAGTCAGGAAAAGGGTTGGGATGTCAGTGCTGGATTACCCAAGTCATTTTTAACCAAGTGAAGTATGTCTATGAACAAACATTGGACTTTTAAAGGGTGTAGAGCAAGGGTGTCAGACTCGGGTTGGTTTGCGGGTCACTTTAACGTCAACTTGATTTTACGTGGGCCGGACTGGCCGGATTTTTTTAACTAAAAACTGAAAAAATATATGAAAAAATTACAATTATTGATTTAAAAGGGGGGAAATCAGGAACTTTAACATACATCTATAGTCTTCATTTTAATTCGATCCTAAAATAGAAAGTTGGCACTCATGATTTACTTTCCCGGGCCACACAAAATGATGTAGCGGGCCAGATTTGGCCCCCGGGCCGCCACTTTGACACATGTGGTGTATTGTTTTAAAAACTCGTGCAGTTGAGATGCGAGATGCATTACGTCAAGGTGTTTCCTTGGATTAACTATACGTACTATTTTCCTACGTAGAGGGAGCTTTGGTACCCTATTGTGACACGTAATTTAAAATTCAGTCCCCAAAATGAAATGAGTTATTTTTCAAAAAGAAATAAGGAGAGCATTTATAGAAATGTGCAAATAGGTCAAATTTGTGGAACAATGAAATGCAACTGTTTGGGAACGTCAAGGGATGTTTTTTGCAAGTTAGCCTTGTCCTTAAATACCTTCTGATCCTCTTAGGATGAAGTCAACCAAATCATGGAGACCAACTTGTGGCTGCGACATGTAAGTCATGATCATAACAGTTTAATGACTCTATTGTGAAAAGTATTTGCATCTATTTCAATTCTATTTCCATATATAATGTAACTTTTGATCAGTATAATCATTAAGAGCACATTTTCAAATGGATTAAATTTAGCGCAAAGGATAAACTGCCCTAAAACACTTTATAGACTCACTTAAATAAATAAGAACTTTAATTTTCATTTATTTAGGAAATGGAATTGAAATTTAATTGACTGGAATTTAACTGTTTTTTTTTATTGTCGTCTTAAGGCTATCACAAGAACTGCCGATAGCTAAAAGGGCCTTTAAGCAAAATTTCCTTTCTTTGGTGCAATGTGAATAACTTTTTTTCCCCCCTCATGTTCCTATAGGCAGGGGATGTGTTTAAAATCAAAGCGTGTGAATTATATGTCGTTCCGTTTCATGTTCAACGGTGCGATTTATGCCTTCTTTCCTTATTAACTTTTATCATGTGCCAGGCACTAAAATCTTAATGTTTCTATCGACCACTGAGGCAACAATTGGACGTGATTTGTCACCTGTTCAGAATGTAAATTTCCATAAAAAGTACATTTGCATGCACCATAGAATAACTCCTTATACCTTATACACTCTGATAAGTCCTGTTAGTATTATTATCCTAAATGTATGTGACTATTTGCTGTTTATTATAAGTATTGAAAGTGATGTAATTTGTAATGACGGATTGTTTCAGATCTGGAATGACTACAAACTCAAGTGGAATCCCAAAGAATTTGGAGGCGTTGAGTTTATAAGGGTCCCGTCAAATAGGATATGGAAGCCTGATATTGTACTGTACAATAAGTGAGTGTTTTTCCTCGCCTATTTGGTGAAAAAAAACAACAACTGGGAAACCGCATTTTGCATAGGTTCACTTTTTGAATAAGAACTTAAATTCTGTACCACAGCGCAGTTGGAGACTTCCAGGTGGACGACAAGACCAAGGCTCTGCTTCGATACAACGGCGAAGTCACCTGGATTCCTCCTGCTATCTTCAAGAGCTCGTGTAAGATCGACGTCACCTACTTCCCCTTTGACTACCAGAACTGCACCATGAAGTTCGGCTCGTGGACCTACGACAAGGCCAAGATTGACCTGGTCCTGATCGGCTCCACCATCAACCTCAAGGATTTCTGGGAAAGCGGCGAATGGATGATCATTGACGCCCCCGGCTACAAACACGACATCAAATACAACTGTTGCGAGGAGATCTACACCGACATCACATACTCCCTGTACATCCGCCGTCTGCCGCTCTTCTACACCGTCAACATGATCATCCCATGCTTGCTTATCTCCTTCCTCACCGTGCTGGTCTTCTACCTACCTTCCGATTGCGGCGAGAAGGTCACGTTGTGCATCTCTGTACTGCTCTCCCTGACCGTCTTCCTCCTGGTCATAACAGAGACCATTCCCTCCACGTCATTGGTCATCCCGCTGATTGGCGAGTACCTGCTTTTCACCATGATTTTCGTCACCCTGTCCATCGTCATCACCGTCTTTGTGTTGAATGTCCACTACCGCACGCCCAAGACGCACACCATGCCACGGTGGGTGCGTGGCATTTTCCTAGGCCTTCTGCCCAAAGTCATGTTCATGACCCGACCAGGGAGGTCGATGGAGAAGACGAGCGAGGCCGTTCGGATGATCCGTTCCAGACCATGCGACCTTCATGTGTCCCATCACGAGACTCGGGCTCTGGCATCCGGCCTGACCGACCGCCACCGGCTCCCCAATTCCACTGAGCTCTCCAATCTCAACAATTTGAACACGAGCGAGTTGTCGGGTTCGCTGTGCTGCGAGGGACGTTGCGACGATTGCTGGCACCGCAGAACTGGAAAACTCCCGGCGGACTCTGGAGGAGGTGCGGGCTTGGGGAACCTGAGGGCCCTGAATGCAAGTGGCGTGACCAGTCCGGGTAGCCAGTGCTCCAGTTCAGAGTCTTTGGATGTGGGGGTACTGACCATGCTGCCGTTCTCCCCTGAGATCAAGGAGGCTATCGAGAGTGTCAAATACATCGCAGAAAACATGAGAATGCAGAATGAGGCAAAGGAGGTGAGATATGATTAATGTGAGTGTTGTTTTTTTTCTGTTCTCTGCCCCGTGACCCACATTCCCATCTCGGCAGTCGGGCGTGCTGACTAACGAGCTACCGAAGACTAGTTGGAATGGAAGGTTAAGAAAGCCTCGTACATGAGAATTTATCATATCAAAGTTGTGTCAATTTTTTGCTACCACAACTTTTTCTGATATCATTCAAGTTCAGTGATTAAACTGCACGTGTCAAAACGGCGGCCCGAGTGCCAACTCTGGCCCGCTGGATCATTTTGTGTGGCCCGGGAACGTAAATGATGAGTGCCGACTTTCTGTTTTAGGATCAAATTCACATGAAGAGTATAGATGTATACTAAATTTCCCTTTTAAATTAATAATTGTAATTCTTTAATCATTCTTTTCTATGTTTTGAGTTCAAAATTCATTTTGTAACATCTAAAAATATATAAAAAAAGATAGAATTAACATTGTTTTAGATCTATAAAAAATGAATATTCAGGGCTTTTAATCCAGTTCTTTTAATCCATTTATAGATTGACATTTTTGAGCTCGGTGATTGTAAAATGGTTGAATTTTGTAGGACAAAGAATCAAAATGAGTGTTAGATATGGCTGACTGTCTGGCCATAGAATCTTTCTTTACAATGTCTACCTTGCTTTCATTCTCTGCTTTGTCCTTGTTGCTTTCCTCTCAGGTTCAGGACGATTGGAAATATGTCGCCATGGTGATCGACCGCATCTTCCTATGGGTGTTTGTCCTGGTGTGCATCCTGGGAACCGCCGGTCTTTTCCTCCAGCCACTTCTAGTTGGGGAAGACATATGAATACATGTTTTCTCTTGTTAGTATTTTTATATTAATTAAGACTGTCAGAAAATGTAGTTTTAAGACCTTAAAACAGTCATTGAAAATGTGAAACACAAAAAAGTGATAAAAGTGCGGCACCTACCGGTCATATAGGGCAACAAAAAAAGCGGCATGCTATTTTTTGTAGCCCTATATTTTATGTGGATAAGACTCTAAATTGGAAAAGTGGTTAGCACGTCGCCCTTACACTTCTGGGGTCGAGGGGTCGATCCCGGGAGGATACTTTGGTTTCCTCTATGGCTCCAGCACCCCCGTGACCTTTGTAATGATAAACAGTAGGGAAAATGAATGGACATCCCTAGTCAGATGACTTTAGAAGCACTAAACTCTACTAAAATCACTCGACGTGGAAGATATCAGACTTAAGATGCTTGCCAGTAAAAAAAATAAAAAATTGGAGTCTGCACTGTAAACAGTAGTTAAATGTGAATGCATTCAACATATGCAACTTTGAAGTGATTATTTTGCCTCATTTTAGTGTGGGAAGTGTGGATTCCATTACCACTCGGTGGTTTGTGAGTCTCAATGTGTGCAGTCCGCCTTTTGGCAAGGTCCGCTGGAATGAGCTTCAGCACCCCTGACTAGGATAAGCCATGTTGAAAATGAATGAAACCCAACATATTCTGGTTTCAGTACCAGCAAGGCCAAAATAACCAAAACACAACAAATCCTGTTGGAACCTCTGGTTCTGTGATTGGCCAAGGAGATAGCTAAGGATTTTTTTTTTTTTGGTCTAACTACATTCCTGACAGGTCTCTCCTTGGACAGGCAGGTATTCACAAGGTCTGGGGTTGCAGGAACCATGAACACGTCAGCTGCCATAAACATACATGATGAAATGGGAAGGATGGCATCCAATGGTCACGTTTCAGTGGGAAGAAATACTAAGGAGTGTGACTGCTCCTATCAAAGTCAAATAAAAAGCTCCTTAAAAAAATTGAGAAAATACACAACATGACTGCCATCATTGTGAAGAAACAAGTATTTTATTGACTCATTATTATTTTGTCTTTTGCAGTATATAGAAAGAGGTCACTCATTGTACATATTGTAACATTTGAAACAATACAACTTCTCTAGTCACGTTTCAATTTCCTCTTACAAGTTGAGCACAACAATCTGATCATCATAAAAACTGTTAACAACAAAACCGTCACGACTCCAGATAGGGAAATATATACATCCAATGAGTGGTAGACATACCAGGGCATTTTGTAGGGCTCGGTCCTGGGCTGAGGCGCACCCTTGCGCCGCACGACAGACTCAGTCCCGAATGCTGCAATGTCTAATGGAGGGATGAGTTGGTCTTTGTGACGCTCGGAGAGCCCCTGAATGTTCTTCCTGTAGGAAGGCTCGGTAAGAACTTCCTGGAGGGCCTTCAGGAAGTTATTATCTTTGTCAACTGATGACAATGTGACTATCACGCCCGCTCCTCTCTCCGTAAGACGCACCAGGTTGTCGTACTGGTCGAAAAACAACGGTATTCCAACCACCGGGACGGCGTGGTAAATTGCTTCCATGACGCCGCTCGTTCCACCGTGAGATACGAAGAGTTTCGTCTTCGGGTGGCCAAGCACATCGTTCTGTGGCATCCAGTCCACAAGGAGGGTGTTGTTGCCCAAAGTGGAAGGTTTAGACCCTCTGTAGCTCCAAATGACCTTTTGCGGGAGCTTGGCAAAAGCAGCCGCGATCTCGTCGGCGAGATCTTCTGGGAGTTGGCTCACTATCGTCCCTAGAGACATGACAATGACGCCATGTTCTCCAGAACTCTGGACAAAATCTTCCAGGTGGTCAGGTAGAGTTTCTGCTGGTTTACATTGGAGGCCTCCTATGTATATGATGTTGGGCATGGTGGGGCGACGAAACTCAAAAACAAAATCTGTTCTCATAAGCCACAGTTCCGCCTTCAGGATAAGTTCATCAAATCTTACCTCTGGGCCAAAGAACTGATCGCAGACAGCTTGATATTGCGGTATGAATGAAAACCTATACGGAATATCCCAGGTGACGAAATATATAAGGTTCTTAATCATTTGAAAGTAAGTCATCTTATCAGAAAGTCCAGAGCCAGTCATAGGAACATAAGAAAGAGGAGAAGGCGCCAGGAGCAGATGCGCCTCTTTATTCATCACCCAGCGCACATTATAGACGAAAGGCAGCTGCAGAGCATGAGCCAGCAAGATACCCGCCCCCAATTCCGGGTCAGTGAGAACCAGATCGTACCGACTCTCCCTTAGATGCGCCATTAAATTGTCGTCTTTTAAAATCTCGGTAGCCATTTTGCACATGACTTCGACAGTACGAGACATAGCCTTGAACAAATGAAAGTGCACCTCCAGAAAGGTCATCAAGGAGCTTTCCTGTCTCCCAATGGCAAAAGTCTTCTCCAGTAGGGGTTGGACAAAATCCGAGTCAAACACTTCATTCACGGATACCGTGATGGAGTTGTAGTGTGGCGTGTCGGCCTTGATATACCAGCTGTTAATGGTCCGTATTACATCGATGGTATGACCGCGTGAGTGGAGTGCTTTAATCAGAACCTCCATGTTCAACCAATGGCTGCCCTCGAAGGGTACTACGAGAAACTTATAACAGAAACAAACTCTCCAAATTGACAACCACACAAAGAGTGCCAAGGAGAAATGTTGGTATCCATGCACAGGCATCTTTAATCTGAAGGAGTAAACAACAACAAACTCAGTCAAGTGCATGGCATATAATGCACTTTATTTTTAAGAATGGGATGGCAAACATACCTCATTGTAGCAGCTGAGTTTACACACACACAAACAATTGTGTTCCTTCATTGGACAAAGACGAAAAAATCCCTTTCATAAGAGAGCTACAGCTCTTATATTCCTCCTCCTCCTCTGGAATTTTGAACTTTTGATATGTTTGAGCCAGTTTCACATCTGTTTCTGCTTATTTTTTTATGGCACTTGGAGTTGTAGTGGTATTTCAGGTTGGATTATGTATGGGTTTTTTTGTAGTTGGGACATAATGCTTGACTTTTCTACCCTTTTAAAGGGATTTCAACATTTCCTATTCTTTAATCCTTGAATGGATTGAGGTTAAGTGACTAACAGACATTTTTGTTGCTCAATGATTTTTTGATCATTCCACTATTGTGTTGTTTAGTTTTTACACGTGGTTTAAAATGCTCTCGCACTTCCGTTGTGGGTTTATCCACAGTGTTCATGTTCATACAAATCTGTCATACCACATAGCAGCAATGACATATTTTTTTTAGACATTTTCACAGCATGTTATTTTCCACATTTTCCAAAATCTTAGTTTATCTGGATATTAACCATGGATGTGCCTCACCTCCATGTCTCCAGCTAACCTTCAGAGGTAACTGCCGATATGTTTGGGGACAATTATGCTGGCCCATTTGTAGATGACAGGAATGAAGAGGAGAGCCGAACCCAGGACGGACACAAGCAGGAAAGCCCAAAGAAACATTCGGTCCAGAACTTGGGCAACAAACTTCCATTTCTGTACTACCTTGGGCCCCCAAAAAAGGACACATATCAGATTTAGTTTCATCTAGGAAACAACATTAAAATTTGTCATAAACGTGTAGCTTTTATGTCCCAAAATGTGAAGCCAGATGTCAATTATAATTCTACTTTTATTTGTTGTTATGAAACATTTGAAAAAGTATTTATTTTTTAATATTTTTTGTATTATTATTTATATATATTTTTACATTTTCATATAAAAAAGGCAATCATACATGATTAAATTAATTGTTAATAAAAACCTAATTAACATAAATATAAACAATAATACTCTAATTAAAATCCCCGATAACACGCTATTTTGAGATGTAAGTAGATTTAGAAAATATTTTATGTAAGAAATTCATATTTTAGAAATTAAAATGAATACATATTTTAAATTAATACAGAGAATTATTGCCATGTTTAGGCTATAAAAGTTATTTCAAAATTAAAATATCCACACATAAGTGTTTCTAACCAAATGTAACAAAGAAACAAAATTTCACAATGTATGAATAAATAAAATAATATTTACTCTTACATCATTCTCTACCATCGACCACGATAGACATCCAATTCACTGGGAATTGAATTAAGTAAGAGGAGTCGCAATAGTAAAGACTTTTAGCTTCATGGCAATTTCAAACGTATAAACGACAACACTCACCTCTCTGAGCTCATTTTCTTTCACCACATGCATGGTTATGTAGCGGATAGAATCCAGCGCAGCTTGAATGTTATGCCTGGCGTGCGAAAGGCCCAGCTTGGTCGGAGAAGCCTCCATCGTTCCCAACCCTAGCACCCGTCCCGTCGTGGGCGCTCCTGCCGTGCCGTAGCGGTCCACGTGGCCTCGCATGCAGAGCAGCTTGGGCAGCCGATGCAAGAAGATCTTGCGCACCCACGGCGCCATGCCGTGGTGGGTAGAGGACGAGCGGTGGTGGACGTTAATGGCGAAGACGGTGATGACAATGGAGAGAGTGACGAAGATCATGGTGAAGACCAGGTACTCGCCAATTAGCGGAATGGCCTTGGACGAGGACGGGATGATCTCTTCAATGACCAAGAGGAAGACGGTGAGCGAGACCAGCACCGACGTGCAGAGGGAGATCTTCTCGCCGCAATTGGAGGGCAGGTAGAAGACGAGGACGGTGAGGACGGATAGGCCGATGCAGGGGATGATGAGGAACAGCGTGTAGAAGAGAGGTAGCCGTCGAATGATGAAGAAGTAGGTGATGGTGGGATATGAAGCACCGCTGTCCAACCTCAGACCACGGCTACCCGTGGCCTTCACAATCTCCCACTCGCCATTGTCGAAATAATCTTGCCTGTCCACGTGGAAGTCCTCCAAAAGGACATCGACCTGCAGAATAAAGAGCGCGTAAAAATGGCAACCATTCCCAGGCTAACATTAGTTTTTGGTCATTGAGAAAGTGCAATTACCGTATTTCCCGGACTGTAGATCACACTTTTTTCAGTGTTTGGCGTGGGTGTGCGACTATATTCAAGTGTGACTTATATAGGTGGGCCGCGGGTCATACTTTGGACACCATGGTTTACAGCACTGGTGTCAAAGTGGCGGCCCCGGGGCCAAATCTGGCCCTCCGCATCATTTTGTGTGGCCCGGGAAAGTAAATCACGAGTGTCGACTTTCTGTTTTAGGATCAAATTCAAATGAAGAGTATTGATGTATATTAAATGTTCTGATTTTTCCCTTTTAAATCAATAATTGTCATTTTTTAATCAATTCTTTGTGTTTTTAGAAGATAAAGCAATGTTTTATTTTGCATTTAAACGGGGGTAATCACTTTACATTCACCTGTGAGCCGTCGTAAGTCCACGAGCCAAATTTCATGGAGCAGTTCTGCAGGTCAAATGGGAAGTAGGTGACGTCAATAGTACAAGCAGACTTATAATTAGCCGGTGGCGTCCATGTTATGGTTCCGTCATATCTGACAACCGCCTTGGTGACCGTTCCTTCAAAACGACCATCTGAACTGTAGACCAAAACGTAGGGTTACACATCTATATTTGCATGCCTCATATACACAAAAAAAATCATTCCTTTTTATTCTCCAGCTTTATGTAGTAATCGGTCTATTCTACGGTTTTATTATACCTACTTATCATACAGCACTACATCTGGAAGCCAGAGCCTGTCAGAAGGCACTCGTATGCTGGTAATGCCCAAGTAGTCCTCAGGGTTCCATCTTAGCTTCATATCAGTCCATTCCTGTCAAACAGTCAATATTACTTTGTTTGTCAGACCCATAGACGCTCTGGGCGTGGGAAAAAAAGGATTTACTCATACTTCCTTCTTTCCACTTGCCTGTTTCATCCAAACGTTGGTGGTCATCAACTGGTTCTTCTCGTCCTTGATGGTGAAAACACAACATTGATATTAAAATGAAAGACAAATGGAAAACAAAGACATTTTTAGATCGTACCACATCAACTAGCTGGGAGATGGCCAGTCCAAATTTGACGCATATAGTCTGGTTGAGATATTCCACTGGGCGGACCCATTTCTGATATGTGCCGAAGAGGTATTTGAAGAGTTTGTCTTCGGCTTTTGCACAAGACGTGAGATTAGGAACACCTGAAAATCAAGAGCATTTCATTTGTCATTAAAATCCATCTGTCTTTGTCTTAATGTTTTTCCCCTTGTTGCTACTTCAGTGAGAGGAAGTTATTGTCGTGGATCAACAAGACAGGCCTAAAGCCATCAATTTCGGTCTGAATGATGCGCTTTGTCTTTCAGATTCTATTCATGGCCTGCGGGTCTCGCATTTGTAGCATCTGCTATAGAAGGAGACAAGCGATCCCCAATTAATGAGCGTGTTATCCTCCTATTTATCATTTCTTTTTCAAGATCCACTTCTATTAACGTTATTCCGCCTAAGTGCAATTTTCAAATGGATGCACTTTATTTAAATCATATTGATCTGAATTCATGAAAAAAACAAAACAAAAACGTAAATCAACTGATTATACTGTAACACTGATTCAGCCAGTGAAATGCATGATTTGAAATATGAGAGAAAACTGTGTGGAGAAATAAATTAAATAACATTAAATAAGAAAATCTGAATTTTGTACATGTGGATCAATGTTGGGATAGGCTGGAAATGGAGACTCATATGTTCAGAAATATATTCCTAGTGCAATATGTTTAACCTTTTATAGGGCAATTGACTAGTGGTAATTAAAATAAACCACAATAGTTCAATATTGTAGGCCAGAATATTTCATTTGGTAAGCAAATGTGGCCGATATGAGCCAAAATCTCGTGTCCACATACAATCAGATAACAACTATAATAGAGGGTTTAATTTGTGGTTCTTCTTCATAGTGAAGACACTACTTTTCTATTATTAGTTGACAGATCACAGTGGGATTTGGTAAATATATTCTCAGGTGTATGTGAGTTGATCTTTGGAGCTTGATTTTTATTTATTTTCTGTCTCAAGGTTGATTAATTAATCAATTGCCGTTGTATTGTGGCTTTTATATTTGGGCGAGCTGAACTGTTGTAGTTCATTTTTATTATTCTTAGATTAATAATCCAATAATCTTAAAGCTATATTATTTTCACATGAAAAATCATAATTGTGACATATTTAATAAAGATTACTGGTGCCAACTTTGGGACCTATTTACAATGAACACAACATTTACAATCATTTTAACAATTACATGCTGTTTTTTTTATATTAACGGAGGTTTCAGTCCCTCTCAATGCAAAGATATGTAATAACATCAATATGGGGCTTCTTTTGGGTCCTGATATTGTTGGGTTATCTGACATGGGGTTTTTTATGGGGGTATTAAAAGCGTCGGCCGGCAACTTACGTAGTGAGTGGCACAGGTGGCAACAGGGCAGCAGCAGCAGCGGCAACAGTAGCAGCAATGCGAGAGAGGAGGCAGCCGCCCCCCCTGCTCTCGGCAGCATCTCAGAGGAGGCGCCCGGCCATTGTTTTCCTGGAAGCTGCATTAAGGGTTGCATTTACATCAGAAAAAAACAACAGAAAACTTCATTATGGCAAAATAAAAGCAGTATGAATGGATGTACACCTGTCACCGAGTGGCGTCAGGAAATAGAGTAGCGATGATGCTCACTGCCTCTCTCTCCTCTTCGTTCCTTCTTCGTTTTCGCATCTGGGAAGCACTACCCCTTTAAATCCCAACAGACACACACACTCATCTTTGGTTCCTTGCAGTTGTTGAGGTCACTTAATTATTGTCTTGACACAACCAAACTCCTCCCTGTAGTAACATAAAATAACAATTTCCCCAATTTGAAGCACACCTTGATCAGACGTATGTTTGAAAAGATAATACTCCATCTTAAGATGTGAAAATATTTATTATATTGACAGTGATCTAAATGGTGGCTAAGGTTATTTTTAATACATATTTTTGGAACCAGATTTGTTATATTTTTGGTTTTGTTTTTCCTATAGGGTTTAGTTTTCATGCAATTGGCATTTTTTTGTTTTATATTGTTATCATTATTTTGACCCAAAACCTACGTTTTGCATTCACTTAAAAAAAAATAATGAAAAAAAATCAAATTGATTTTTTTTGGGGTTTGTTTTGTGAATATATATTTTTAAAACTGTTTTTCTAAATAATTAGCCATTTTTTTCTGAAATATTGTATATTTTGTTTCCAACTGTGTTTTTTTTAGTTAATTAATTATGAGGGTTTGAGAGTAATTTCTTTTCAGGACTGTTTTTTTTAATAATTATTTCCAGCAAGTTGCTAAGACACTGGGATATAGCACAGTCATGGTATTGTTATTACAGTTTGTTGACCTTACGCAGGGAACTTGTGCTCATGCATTGCATTAGGACAAAAGGCCATTCAGTGTAGCAATGTTTGCCTAATAATAGTGAAACAGGTCTCGCGCGACTCTTCCAAGTATCTTGATAACTGCTGCTTGTTTTTCTTTTTAATGTATAAAATCATTAAAAGAAACAGCCGCTAAAATAAACAATTTAGAAAAACACATCTTAAGAAAATAATTCAAAAAACAACTCAAAAGTATATTAACTATAAAAACGGTCAGGTGAATGCAATACGCTTCCATTCAACAAGACTAAATAAAATGAGGGCGAGAGGGAGGGAGGAAAAGAGAGAGGGAGAATTAGAGGAAGAGGGAAAAGGAGTGAGAGAGGGCCAGGGAGAGGGAAAAGGAGTGAGAGAGGGCCAGGGAGAGGGAAAGACAAAAACAACCCATGTAGCTGACTGAATACGACTGAGAAAAACAACAAGGAGTGCACAGTAAGTGTATAACATTTCCAAACATGCAACTGCAAGCTTTGCAACTCGCCTATGTAAATCCGGTTTAACTTTGCTTGACTTTGAAAACTTTCACAATCAAAATTTGATCACCTCCGCTTCCATTGAAAGAGCTTCAGATTTGACAACACCCTTTAAAAACAAGGAAACTCAAATGAACTGCTTTTTTAACAATGGTGGCTATGGCATAGCCTATATATAAGCCTATATCGTGTGGATATGTTTATAATGCTGGTACTGCATACAAAGATTGATAAATATAGTAAGTTAGCCATCAGATTTATCATTTGAGCAATTGGTTGCAAAATTCAATGATATAAGTTCTTGGCCTCTCTCCACACCAACCCATGACAGACAGACGAAGGAGAGGTCGATCCGGCGGGGGTCCGTGCTAGCCTGAAACAAGACGAGGCAGTAGTCCAGGGGTGGCCAATCAGTCAGAGACCAAGAGCCACATTTTTTACTGTGTTACCGCAAAGAGCCACATCACACACATACCTTTGCTCAGCCAGATGTATTGTATGTCACACACCAGCATAGTAATGACATCAATTGACTCCTACAGTACTAACAGCACAGGCCAGTCATTATCAACAATGAACATTGTGTGCACTCATACAAACTCTCAGTTCAACCAAATCCACAAACAAAAATATAATAATTTACAATAGCGTTTTTCTTTTACTATGCATGTTACTTAGTGGCATAAAACTTCTGGCATAAAATCAGAGCCTATTTTTGTGCAACATTCGCTCCTTGTGAGCTGTCATTTATTATTAATGGCTTTGAACTAGCTCGCCCTCCACGTGGGTGTACACCTCGCTTTCCTATCGGCGGCTCCCGACTGAGCACTCTCGCCATTGGTCCGCCTCGCAGGGGGTGTGGCTTTTTCAGCCGACGCTCAATCTTTGGGATACTTTTTGTGTGCGCGACGCCGTTCATTGTCGCTTCTGGTTCACGGGAGCTCTCCCGCTCTGTTAAAAACGTTTACTCAAATGACCTTGCTCCTACTTGGAAACTTTGAGGTATTTTCATCCCAAGCACTTGCGCATTGGACGAAAATACTGTATTGAACTCAAGCGAAGCGCACACGCAAATAAAAATAAAACACATACAAATAAAACACAAATACAAACTTTGATATGGACGTAAGAGCCGCGTGAAGCCGGGCAAAGAGCCACATGCGCCTCGGGAGCCGCGGGTTGGCCACCCCTGGATTATTAGATTAGATTTTATTATATTATATTTTATGTATTAGATTACTTTATATTAGATTGTATTAGATTAGATTAGATTATATGTATTAGACTACCTTAGTTTAGATCAGTGCTTCTCAATTATTTTCTGTTAGGCCCCCCCTAGCAAGAAGAAAACTATTCGCACCCCCCCCCCCACTTCCCACCGTGACTATAAATAAAATCATTTTATAAAAGTGTTATAGGTATAACATGTGAAATGTTGCACTCTCACAAACATGACAGAAGTAACAATGAGAGCGCCACTGCCAGCTACTGTTGTGGATGCGCAATTACACTTTATACTAGTACGGCCAAATAAAATCCTGTTCCGATCTGTAACTAAACAGCCCTAATGGAAAAAGGGAGGCTGAATGGTCGCACAAAAATACAAATCTAATTTCTGCATTTAAAAAATGATCAGAATTGAGCCTTGACTCCTAAAACTATGTTTTAAAAAACACTATAAATTTGCATTCTCACCTTTCAATCACATCTTTGGTGACAAGTTGGCAATTTAGTATCAGACTTGACTTTTTTTCTACTGTTAAGAGACAAATATGATAATGTTCCCATGTAAAATCTAGCTAGCAGGTTGCATTTCGCTTGCAAAGCAATTTTCTGAGCAGTTGTAGTGACAGCTTGGTCAGTCAAACACGAGAAGATTTAACGAGATTATGGCTTTCAGTGAGAAAAAAAAATTGAGGTGAGAGGGCGAGCATTTAAACTTATGTGCGACATAATCATTGACTAAAGACCAGGGATAGATGTTGTAATGATTGTGAGTTCTCAGTAACGGCTGAATATTGGTAGGGACATGTTCTTCCATTTTACTCCCTTGTCTTCTGTGGATCGAGTCCTTTAAGGCCCATTCTGTAAGTTCATCTATAATACTTCCAGGGAATTAATCGTATATATTGTAATTTATTTAAGGAAATGTGACAAATGCTGCTTTTTCAAATAGGTGACTGTAGTTTTACTGAGATAAATTAAATGACGACATAGCAGGGGATGTCTTGGAGCAGGGTATATTTATATTCTGATTATGAGGCATTACATTGCTCTATTAAGCAATCAAATAGTATGATTAAGATGATTTATACCCTTCAGGTTATTGTATGTGAAAATGGTTGTTAAACGTAATTTCCGAATCTCAAAGCTTTCTTATCTGAAGTCAAAGCAAGCATGTTCAGTCCCCGATATGAATGGAAGATAGTCAAACATCCCCTTTGAACTTCGTAACAGGCACCACAGCATGACAGTGTAAATCATAACTGTCAAACATACGGCCAGTGGGCTGAACAGAGCCCACTAGTGAGTCCGTTTCGGCCATAGGCAATTTGTATTTCATTTATACAGTACAAACAGAATCAAATGCTTTTATTTTTTTCATTTTCTTTTTCTATCCCCACTTACATTATTTTTTGGTCATTGTCATTAATTAATTGAATTGAATGCCTTTATTGTCAGGGAAAAAGGGGGGGGGTGACACAAAATGAACTCATTGCCTGCCCCTGACACTGATAGATGTCCCTTTCCCTTAAACTGGCAGTGGATGGTCGTTTTTCTGTGCCATTAAGTGCATTCCAACGGTTCACTTTTTTTGATATGATTTGCCCTTCTCCCAACTGTAGAGTGAAGATGTTTTGGTCCTGGGTCGGCTTCCTGTTTTCCACTCTGTGTGCAACTTCAGCGTATGGTGGCAAAGTGCTTGTTTTTCCATTGGATGGAAGTCACTGGGTCAACATGAGAGTAATTATCGAGGGACTTCACTCCAGAGGCCACCAGGTTGACGTCGTGCGAGCCAATGACAGCTGGTACATCAAGGAGAAGTCCCCCATCTACACCTCTATTACGCTCGACATTGAGTCGGGCTTTAGCGAAGATTTTATTGTGAAGTTTGTGGATGAGATGCTGAAAATACGGCGAGCGGGAAATTCCATCTGGAGCCGTTATAAATTGGAAAAAGAACAATTGGAAAGATCTTCACTGATGTATAAAAAAATATGGGAGTTCCTGGAGTGGATGTTTGAGAATAAGACCTTAATGGAGTCTCTGCAAAGTGCCAAATATGACCTGGTTCTGACGGACCCAGTAACGCCAACTGGTGTCATTTTTGCGCATTACCTGAAGCTACCACTCGTTTATAACGTGAGATGGACGAGTCATGGCGAGGGCCATTTTACAATTGCGCCATCACCCTTGTCGTACATCCCTATGACGGGAACTGTATTTTCCGAACACATGACCTTTTTTCAAAGAGTTGTGAATATTTTTTTCTATCTTTTTATGAAATATCGGGTTTCAAAGTACATGACACCTTATTCTGAAAGCTTCATCAAAAAGTATTTGGACCCCGATGAAAACTACTACAGGCTGCTGCAATCTGCAGATCTGTGGCTGATGAGAGTGGACTTTGTCTTTGAGTTTGCCCGACCAACCATGCCCAATGTCATCTACATCGGAGGTTTCCAGTGTAAACCATCCAAGGCGCTGCCGGACCACCTGGAGGAGTTCGTCCAGAGTTCTGGAGACCATGGAGTCATCATCATGTCTCTGGGAACTCTGATTGGGGAATTTCCTAGTGACTTAACCAATGAGATCGCAGCTGCTTTCGCCAATCTCCCCCAGAAGGTCATCTGGAGGTATAAAGGTCCTAAACCATCCACTCTAGGCAATAACACTCTCCTGGTTGATTGGATGCCGCAGAATGACTTGCTGGGACATCCCAAAATAAAACTCTTTGTGACTCACTGTGGGACGAATGGTATCCTGGAAGCCATTTACCATGGCGTTCCAATCCTCGGGCTACCGCTCATTTTCGACCAGCGAGATAATATGCTCAGGATCGAAGTGAGGGGTGCAGGGAAAAACCTGGATATCTTCTCCTTAGATCAGAATGTGTTCTTTGAAGGTGTACAGGAAGTCTTGACTAATCAGTCGTATCAAAGCAACATGCAGAGACTGTCCAGGTTACACAAAGATAAGCCCATCTCACCACTTAACAACGCCATATTCTGGATTGAGTTTGTAATGAGACACAAAGGCGCAGCTCACCTTAGGACCGATTCCTATAAAATGCCCTGGTACATCTACTATTCTTTCGACGTGTATCTGTTCCTAACAGGAGCTGTGCTGGCTCTGTTTTCAGTTATTTTTTTTATGACCAGGTGTATGTGCTCTGCCTTTTGCAGGGGGAAAATAAAACGTGACTAGATGTGGTGTAGCACATCTGCGTTCTGAGTCATACAATCTGGCGTGGTATGCTTATTTTTCTTTGGATGTGTACTATCTGTTCCTGACTGGAGCTTTGGTGGTTCTATTGTTAACATTTTTTATCGCAATCAGATGCTTGTCTTCCTTTTTATGGGAAATGAAAGTCAAACGTGAATAGGCCTGCCAATTACAAACAATTTTGTTTGTACTTTGCTCCTAATTATTTCTGCAAAGTTATGATAAGAGGATTGAGCGTGGTTAGAATCAGCTTAACCAAGTAACTATTTCTGCTCATTAAAAATAACAAGAAAAAAATAACTCCTGGTGTCCACAAACGTGAACATTTTACATCATGTAATTCACAATATTTGGTATACAAACACGGTGTATAACTATGAATCATTTTAATACTAAAAAGATATATCGTATTAATGAATAAAGTTAATAAAATCGTATCATAATACAAAATAGAGAATTTTAAGATAAACAAAAACTGAAAAATTCTCATCTTTTGAAACCTTTCCCAATAACTATAGGAAAAAATATATAGTTTTTAACTCAGTTTCCAGATTCAGGGATTAAAAATTCTGATTAAATTATAAAAATATGTTAATTTACTATGATTGTTTCTATTTATGTATCAATATAGAGTATGTATCAATATAGAGTATGTATCAATATAGAGTATGTATCAATATAGAGTATGTATCAGATATGTACGATGAATGCTTTTTGACATTGATGCTTTACTTTGTACAGAATAAAAAAAATAATAAAATCCACTCACCAATGTTTACTTTTCCTTTGCTTCATTGTATTTTCATATCCATTTTCTATTTCAATATGATGAAGACGCTAGTCTCATGTCCTAGTCCTGAATCAATAAAAATATTCAAATATTATCCAATTTCAAGCAAAGAGGACAACCCTAACCAGTACGACATTTTATGAATGAATCATTACCTTTAAATTTAGCTTTGTTTAATTTGCACAAAGTGGTAACAAATGTGCTATTTGATGCAAACAGCCTAAAGTAAAGTTGTAAATGACAAAATATTTTTTTAAAAGCATTGCAGATGGAACATTTTAAAGATGCAAAGTGAATACAAGTTGGTGGTACAGAACCAAAAGACATTAAAATGCATGTGTCTTCTTAAACCCGTCTTTAAAACGAAATTGCACAGGGACTTTGTTTTACAACATCTGTCACATTCCTATCTGATAGCATTCCACATGACAACACCTTAAGGCTGTGCCAAATAATACTCAATATACATTGTTCAACTTTACCAGCATATTTTCCCCTTTGACCTACTGTTATCTCAAGCGGAGTGTTTAAGAGCATAAAACAACGACGCCAAAGTCCAGCCTGCGAAGGAACTGCAAGGACGGACAAACAGATCCATTTAGTAGGGAGGGAATCTATTGACTGAAAAACGACGCTGGATGTCAAATAAGGTAATATTGACTTCTTTTTTATATCAGCTGAAATTATGCTTGTGTGTGTGTGTTAACCCACTCAATGTTCTATTATATTGACTCAGTTGATGATGATAACATTCAAGTGTAAATAGTGTTCCAAATTCATCAGGATTTAAGTAAAATAAACAATTGTGGATGAGCTTTTATTTGGAAGTTTTTGCATGTACTTTCTTCTGCATTAAAATCAATTACCAACTACTGTAATGTTATTTATCCCTAACTTAATGCAATGTATATTTTTAAATGTAACCTACAATTAAAATGCTCCCATACGAAATGAAACAAGTTCAATTTCTACCTAAATTCTTTCCATGGTGCTATTTATATTGTTTCACATTTTAAAAATGTTATTTTGTTTCTCATTACATAAAGGAAAAACAGCTAAATTATATATATATTATATGTATGATTTAAAAAGTGGCAAAAGCAATGAAATGTTGATATTTTTGTAGGATGTGAATTACAACTGAAATATGTTAAATTGAGATTTTTTAGTATGTGATACTAAAATGAAATGACTGTGTTTGGTAGCATATAAAAACACTCCTAAAGACATGGCGTCAACATAAGACAACCATATTAACATTTGCTCTACAAGTACAAGTTTGGCTTACATGTGAAATGACACCAGTTATCAAATGTATTACTAATCAACTCTTCCTAATTTTAGAGTGAAGATGTTTTGGTTCTACCTCTTGTTTTCCACCCTGTGTGTGAGTGCAGCGTATGGCGGCAAGGTGCTTGTTTTTCCATTGGATGGAAGCCACTGGGTCAACATGAAAGTCATTATCGAGGGACTGCATTCTAGAGGTCACCACATCGATGTCGTTCGCACTGACGACAGCTGGTACATCAAGGAGAAGTCCCCCATCTACACCTCCATTACGCTCGACGTGGAGTCGGGCTTCAGCAAAGATTTCCTGGTGACGTTCGTGGAGCAGCTGCTGCAAATCCAGCGAGAGGGTAAATCCTTCTGGACTCGTTTGAAACTAGAAATGGAGCAAAGTGAAAAAGCCTCGCTGATGCATGAAAAAACCAGCAAGTTGCTAGCATGGGTTTTTGAGAACAAAACCTTGGTGGAGTCTCTCCAGAGGGCAAAGTACGATCTCTTTCTCACAGACCCTGGATTGCCGGCTGGTGTCATTCTCGCCCGTTTCTTGAAGTTGCCTCTCGTTTTCAACGTGAGATGGACCAGCCACGGAGAAGGCCATTTTGCCATCGCACCATCCCCTTTGTCCTATGTGCCCATAACGGGAACAGAACATTCGGACAAGATGAGTTTTTTTCAAAGAGTTCTCAATGTTTTTGTGTTTCTTTTTGGCAATTATCAGATAGCAAATTATATTAAGGCACCTTATGAAGGCATCCTCCACAAGTATTTAGGTCCTGAAGAAGACTACCACGCACTGTTTCAAGCTGCAGACCTGTGGCTGATGAGAGTGGACTTTGTCTTTGAGTTTCCCCGACCAACCATGCCCAATGTCATCTACATGGCAGGCTTCCAGTGTAAACCATCCCAGCCGCTGCCGGAAGACCTGGAGGTGTTTGTCCAAAGTTCTGGAGACCACGGAGTCATCATCATGTCTCTGGGGACTCTAATCGGGAAACTTCCAAGGGATTTAGCCGACGAGATAGCCGCTACTTTCGCTAAGCTCCCCCAAAAGGTCATCTGGAGGTATAAAGGTCCTAAACCATCAACCTTGGGCAACAACACTCTCTTGGTGGATTGGATGCCCCAGAATGACTTGCTGGGACATCCCAAGGTAAAACTCTTTGTGGCTCACGGTGGGACGAACGGCGTCCAAGAAGCCATTTACCATGGCGTTCCAATCCTCGGACTACCGCTCATTTTTGATCAGCGAGATAATCTTCTCAGGATCGAAATGAGGGGAGCGGGAAAAGTCTTAGATATATTTTCCATGGATCAAGATATATTCTTTCGAGGAATCCAGGAAGTCTTGACGGATTCCAACTATAAGGACAACATGCAGAAGCTTTGCATGGTCCACCGTGATCAGCCCATCCCGCCGCTCGACAACGCTCTCTTCTGGATCGAGTTTGTCATGAGGCACAAGGGCGCAGCTCACCTCAGGACTGAGTCGTATAAAATGCCGTGGTACATCTATCATTCCTTAGATGTCCTCCTTTGCCTAGCTGCTCTAGTGTTGCTGATCCTGGGCATTCTTGGTGCCTGTCTTGGCTGTCTGTGCTCCAAAGTGTGTGTTACAAAAAAATGTAAACATGAATAAAGTTATCTTAAAGTTTCTTGAGACCTGATGTAGACGTTATTGGTTCAGGAATACCAAAAGTCTTTCTGAAATTGTTTTCAACTTCAAATTCATTCATTTTTTATACCGCTTATCCTCTCAAGGATCGCGGAGGGGGTACTGGAGCCCATCCCAGCCAATTACAGGCTGTAGGGGAACGATACACTGAATTGGTTGCCAGCCCATTGCAGGGAACAATGAAACAAACAACCACTCACGCTCTCAATCATACTACCACTGACTGGGAATCAAACCCAAACTGCCCGCTCGAAAGTCAGGTGGAAGAACCACTACACCATCAGGTAGCTAATCTTCAAACATGCCGCCGCCCAGGCAAGCCTATTCTATATACCGAATGTATAGTAAACTAAATACTGAAACTAACTTACGATAAAGTATACAATCTCTGCAACTATTACAAAAATAACTTCATTTATTTTAAAAAATCGATATAAAAACACATTTAAATACTGGAACAGGCAATATCCCTATGACACTTATACTTACAAGTCACCAGGTACGGCACTACAAAATGTGGAGAAATGTACTGCTATTTCCACATAAATATTGTTCTTGTTTTTACCTGTTATTCTATTACAGGTTTGTGTCTTTGGTTTGTGCAGCATTCCGAATGCACTCAAATAACCAAGAGTTCTCTCTTCAGCTGAATGACACCAAATTATTGAGCTATAGTAGTTGAGTTCCTGGACAGGAATGTTTAATTTAGGTCTTGGGAGTAAAACAGCCTCGGGAGCTTTGCTTGGGAAAAACTGTTAACTGACATTCCACGTTTGGTCTTTAAGAAACAGCTTTTGAAGGGAGCAGTTAATCATAAAGCATCTCACGAGGTTCTGGTCCGCAGAGAGCTCATCCTGAGGACGGTGAGCTCCGCGACGTCGGCCTCTTGCAGCGCCTCCTCTTCTTGTCGGCAACTTTGTCTGACCACGTATACGACGAGGCCCACGCAGATGACAATGAGGAGGATTATGCCTAGAACCTATACACAAGAAAATATAATGGCTGGTGGGTCTCCGTATGGTTGGAACACAGGAAGCACTAAGAATCACCACAAAACCTTATTGGTTACTTTTTTTTTGCCGAATTGGTTGGAACAAAAATCAGCAACCACAGCGGCCTTTAAGGACCAGTTAACTCCCGGCCAATCGGATTGCCCGATTCTCTATGGGCCGGACTATTTTATATATCATATTTAGATTTTTTTTTTATTGGATTATAAGAACTGGATCAAAAGCCCCAAATATTCAGGTTTTGTTTATAGATATAAAACTGTTTATTTGAACTTTTTTTCTTAGTAAGGGAAAACATTTAATAACCATTTGTTTTTCATTTCAAATAGAAACATTTTTTTAAATTATATGTAATATAAAAGTGGAAAACCGAAAATATTTTTATATATTTATTTTTAGATTTTACAAAATGCTTTTAACCTAAAAACACCCAAAACTAATGGATACAAATTGCAATTATTGATTTAAAAAGGGGAAAATCAGGAAATATAATATACATCTATTATCTTCATTTAAATTTGATCCTAAAACAAAAAGTTGGCACTCATGATTTATTTACTCGGGCCGCACAAAAGTGATGCGACGGGCCAGATTTGACCCTAGGGCTGCCACTTTGACACCTGTGATCTAGACAAAAAGAGTAAAAAATGTCCACTCACCTGAGAGAAAACAAAGAGCTGCTGTGAACGCAGCATGAGTTCTTGCCGAGAGACGGCTCCATCACTTATTGGCTCGCACCACTTTTGAGGAGGCGCCCTGTCCACAAGTACAAACCTGCCCCCCCAGTCTGTCATAGCGCAAGCAAAATACTGTCCATCTAGGAAGAGCAAAATGAGCCACACTATGGCGGGGACTACGCTAGACAGCAACACCCTGCAGCGGCAACCCTGGATGATGAGCATCAAAGTGAAAGCCATGACGGCCGGGATGATGAAGAAGGCGGACGAAAACATGCCATTCCAGGTCGGAATGCAAGGACACTCAAACTCCAGCTCAACCAGCTTCTCTAGTCCCATGAGAATAAACCCAAAGGCTACATTGGAGACAAGGGGACTGTTGCTAAGTTCATTTTTAAGCCTGGTAAGCCATTGCTGTCGACTTTCCATAATAGACAGGCCCAAGAAATGACGACGGTTGCTGTGGAAAGTACAAACGGGGGTCTTTGCGTTGTGGAAAAATTGCCAACAACTAAGTGATGCGTGATTAATACGGGCAGCCCTAAATTCTCCCCCTCGGGCAACATGCCACACTTCCACTCTGATTGGCTTCGAACAAAGGAGGGGCTCACAATTCCGCAGGCAATTGGCCAGGACCAGGTTTCAGGTGGGGTTATTCTTTTAAACAAACTAAAACGGGGCTGTAGAGTCAAGCACAAAGACATGTGAGGATTACATTTCTTGAAGCATGGAGACTGTGGTCCACTCTTTACTGGCGTTAGTAGTTTTCCAAACTATTCCATGAAGTGGGGTAATAGGAGCAGGATTTTATCCCAACTGATCTTGGCGGACAGTTTGACCAATGAAACTTCTCCAGGTCCTAAATGCAAAAAACTGATCGCACTTTTGAGATACGAGATTGGTAAAAATCTTCTTTGTCGGTTGGAATAAAGATTTTAAACCATGATTTTCTTCAGTGACCAAGCAAGTAACTTTATCTACAGACAATGTAAATGAACTTTCACCAGGGAATTAAAATACCAATGGTCCATTACAGTCCAAGGGGTTAGGCCAGGGGTGGCCAACCAGTCAGAGACCAAGAGCCACATTTTTTACTTTGTTACCGCAAAGAGCCACATCACACACATACCTTTGCTCAGCCAGATTTATTGTAAATGTCACACACCAGCATAGTAATGACATAAATTGACTCCTACAGTACTAACAGCACAGGCCAGTCATTATCAAAAATGAACATTGTGTGCACTCATACAAACTCTCAGTTCAACCAAGTCCACAAACAAAAATATAATAATTTACAATAGCGTTTTTCTTTTACTATGCATGTTACTTAGTGGCATAAAACTTCTGGCATAAAATCAGAGCCTATTTTTGCGCAACATTCGCTCCTTGTGAGCCGTCATTTATTATGACTGGCTTTGAACTAGTTCGCCCTCCACGTAGGTGTACACCTCGCTCTCCTATTGGCTGCTGCCGACTGAGTACTCTCGCCATTGGTCCGCCTCGCAGGGGGTGTGGCTTTTTCAGCCGACGCTGGATCTTTGGGATACTTTTTGTGTGCGAGAAGCCGTTCATTGTCGCTTCTGGTTCACGGGAGCTCTCCCACTCTGTTAAAAACGTCTTGTGTTCATCTTCATATTTTCGTTTTGCTGTGCATTTTTTCCCTTCCATTTTGAGAGCGAGCTTGACACAAATTGTTTACTCAAATGACCGTGCTCCTACTGGGAAACTTTGAGGTATTTTCATCCCAAGCACATGCGCATTGGACGGAAATACTGTATTGAACTCAAGCGAAGCGCACACGCAAATAAAAATAAAACACAAATACAAACTTTGATATGGATGTAAGAGCCGCATGAAACCGGGCAAAGAGCCACATGCGGCTCGGGAGCCGTGGGTTGGCCACCCCTGGGTTAGGCTAATAAGTAAGACATGTTATAGGTTCTACAGTAAAGTTTTTTTTTGTTTTAAAGGTGCACTTAGCCTTGATAACCGCACGAGGGCGCCAATATAGCGGCCAAGATTTAATAAGGGCAGGGAGGGGATTAAACAGGAGGCCATGTTGATTTTTTTCCCAAGGAGATATGCTTGCACAAGCAGCTACAGAACACCTTTAGCGATTACATTCAACGAATAACCGTACAAAAATGCCAGAGTGTTTCTGCCTATCACAGTTATAACTGAGATGGACGTGAGTGCCTTGGAGATAGCCATCCTCATCATCTCTGTCGACCGGATTGCAGCATTAATATTGCACGAGAGAGAGTAGAGCCATAAGTAGAGGAAGTCACGTGGCCACTAACCCGCACGCCCTTCAAAATACAACATGAGGAAGATGATGGAGGAGGAAGAGGGACACCTGGCACCACTCTCTGTGAAATAAACAACAAGCTCGACGGTGCTTGAAAATGGAATGGTGGCTATCCATGCGCAATTACGCAGACTTTTAAAGTCCTGAGACGAGGAGCGCTAATGCGCATGGACGTGCGCATCTTTGAATCTTCTCAACTACACTCTGACACCCCCATCCCTCCCTCCCTCCCTCCCTGCGTCCCTCCCTCTCTCTATCCATCCTCCTCTGCAATCCGACGAGGCTTCTCCGCCGCCGATGGCCGCACATCGGCATCCCTGAGAGCCGCCGGCCGCTTCCACACCATTCATCGCCTTCCTTTTCCAAAGAAGGGAACCACCCATCGGCTACCCTCCTCCCTCTCCAATCCTGCAACCATAAATCAAGGAATCTGCTGCCATGCTGCGCGCATTTTTTGACCTCCTCCTCCTCCACCACCACCAACATCATTATTATTATCATCATTAGTCGGGCTGGTGATTGACATAAGATTATCCATTTCCCACCTCCTTCCCTTTACCCTCCCTTTGCATTTTTTGGGGGGGCCGAGAGAGAGACCACGACGGGATGCGTCCTGGTGCAGTGATGTTGCTCCTGGTGCTTTTGGGCAACTTGATGTCGCCTTTCGTCACGGCTCAAAAGGGTAAGAAGATAGAAAAAAATTATAATCTGATGAACAAGGCGGGGGAAAAAACAGATGTGACCTATGGCGTGACTGATGCATACACACTATAATTAATAGGAGGGGGCAAAGTGACTTTAAGAGGATTTGGGCTCTACCGCACTGCATTAGACCCGAAGACGCAGGTTAAACATCTCCAACATTTCAAAATGACTATTAACAGTTATTTCTCCAGGCTGTTCTTTAATGCATTTTCTTAGCGCTCTACCTAAGCTGTCTTCTACGTTATATCACATGACCGCGTCTATTCCACCCCCCCACCTCCCAGTGTTTGGACATACAGTTCCTAACAAGGTTTGCTATGTTTTCACACCCAAGATTGAAAGACTCGCCCCATGTGTTTGTGAAACCTACTTTAATTACCGGTACTGCAGTTCAAGTAGTTCCCAGATTAACTGGCTTCCCGATGATTCCAGATGTGGCCTTTGGGGCAATGTTGGATCAATAATTGCGTGCATCTTTTTAGAACATTTCTCACAATTTCACATTGCTAATTGGTAAACTGGATGCTCAAGTTTTCAATGAACATGTTTTTGTAGGCCTACTTGAACCTATTAAGATAAAAAAAAACAAGCTCGACGGTGCAGTCACTCTAGCTGTTAGTTCATGACGCTACCATACTTTTACAACCATGTTAACGGGTTTACTCATTCTAAATAGGTGACCTGGCAGCAGACTGAATAATCTCGTACTAAATGGAAACGCCCATGTTAACTAGTAACTGTGAAACAACTAGACATGGTTGCTATTGTGTCCCTGAATTAAAGTTTATACTTGAAATACCATAGTGTGCTTAAAAGAATAATGAAATGTACAAGTACGACTGTCATCCATTGACTTTTTAATTTTCTCATTCACTGTTATTGGATGGCAAGCAGTTCAACTACCGCTCACAGTCATTTGAGGTATGCTCGGGTACCCCCGCGAACATCCTGAGAGTAAGCAGTATGGATAATGAATTCATTTGAAAACAATATTCACAATTTCTTACAAATGATCGAAACTAGCAAACGTTTTGCCTCATTTTTTTGGTGTGAAATGGTATTGGAGCCAGTTCATTTAAAAAACTATAGAACTGTAAAACGTGGGTCTCACCACCATTGCGAATCCAAACATGATCTCTACAGCGGTGGTACCCAACCACCGGCCCGTGGACCGGTACCGGTCCGCGAGCTACCTAGTGCCGGTCCGTCGGAGTAGAAAAATATTGTTTTTAATCTCGCCCTTCTACTTGAAACCTCAACACGTTAATGGATAGGCATATGCAGGTTTGCGGATTTATTTATTTTAAAAAAATTAATAATAAATAGCAATATATTCAGGAAACAACAACAAATTTACGTATTTTCTTTTTTGTACAGGGGCAAAGCAATTCAAGGATTGTTTTGGCACCATACTGTAAACTAGTGGTTTTGTGGTTACGTTTAATCCATTGATGGCATTTTAAAATCTACATTTGAAATACTGTGTGGATGTTGAATGCACCTTGTTCATTCAAAGTAACGGTCAGTTTAGTCTTCTTGGCTTAAATAAACATTTATACTTGTACATCCGCACTAAAGTGATTTTAATTATTTAGAGTATACTACAGTGTGTTTTCAAATGCACTTTTTTAAAAACCCAAGTAGAATAGAGTGTAGTTTAGGATAGTATGCTAGATAAGGCTATGATATGCATCATGGCTATGTGGTTAAGAATATACACTAAGTATATTTACACTTTGTAACATACAAGAAGATATATCGATGAGAATATTATAGGTATGACTACTGTAAATTAATCCAAGCAAAATAGCCATTCTTCACTTTAATTGTTTTGGGTCAATCTATTACCATCAACAAGGAATTAAATTACTGTTTATTGGGAGCCACAATAATTTGCGGATATTTCCTATTTGAGGCAGGGAGCCAAATAATTAGGATGAAAATCACAAGCATACAGATTATGTAGTAGATTTGTGTAAGGGTGTCACCAGGAGATGCAGCTAGCTCGTTCAGTGTAGTGTTTTTGCTAGCCTCCAATGTCAGAATTCTCATTTAGTACAATATTAAGTCTGCACTTTCTAATAAATGTGTTTCCCTTTTCTTTACTCCAATCAGGTGGCAATTAACCACAGCTCTGAACTTGAGGTTAAACAGATCTTTAGGATAGATCTCATTTAAAAGATATATATAGGTTATTTGCCAATCACACACTTTGGCATTTAAAACAGACTTTTTCTAAGGTTATTAGTTGAGCAACCTTAAATCTCCACATCACTCATCATGGAATTAACCAGATGCCTTTTTTTGGAAAATACGTAATATGTTTTGTGGCATCTGTTAAAGTAATGGAACTAAAGTGAAGTGTGGTCGATTAATAATATCTTTAACTGGAAAAAAAGAACCCGAAAACGACCAGTTTTCTCAAAAATAAATGATCCTACCATAGAATTTTTTAAGTCTTACATGTATGCAAAACACAACAATAAAAACCCAGAGGAGGGAGTTAATGTGGATGCTTAAATGTAATGCCTAATACCCCATCTTGGGTTTTCTGTGGGATAATCAGACACCCACCATGCAATTGTTATAAAAATGGTACATTTTTAGGGTGGTGCAACAAGGGCTGACATACACCTATATTGTCCTATTTAAAAGAGGATTTAATTTGACCCACTTGAACAAACACGGCACTAAAGAAAATACCATGTTGATGTTAAGTGTATCCGAGTGGATAAACAAGAAAATCAGCGCAAAACCACAACAGAAAAAAAAAAAAAAATTCTTATCTCAGAAAAACAGTTTTTTTTTTCATCCTAGGAGAGCTTTTAGGATTGTGTGAGACATTTAACCAATCATTGATACATGAAAACTATTCTAACCCATTTGTTTATTTTGGACAGGAAACTGAAAGAGATCTGGGTAAAGGATTTTTAATTTTTTTTAATTTAAATTCAATTCACTGAATGATGCAATAATCGTATAGTCATCTCTTTATTTTGAAGTATTCATCCGAAAGGCACTAAATTATTTGACACCGTCCAAGTTTGGGGCTAATTGGGGCATTAATTTTTATTTAATGATAGGTTTCCTTCAATAACGCAGCCTGGAGGTAGACTAATAATGACTACTGCATCGGATGTAAGGGAGGAGGATGGGTGGTAGAGCGCAGGGAGAACCCGTGGCTCTTTTTCACCTCACGTTTGTCCGGATAAAGGTGGCCGCTCGAGTTCCTGCACAAGATATGAGTGCGAAAAGTGTTCCCTCTGTGCAACCCCTCCTGGCCATTCTGCCCCATTTCTATTTTTACCGCTACGACACGGCGGCGTGGGTTTAAGGTCCTTTTGTGAAAGTGAATCCATTAACGCTTAATGGATGGTCTCCTTGTGCACAGCTGCAGCCGCCTCGCCAAGATCTGTGATGTCGCTGCCAGCTACGAAGGCTATGAGACAACACTTTGGCAAAAAAAAAAAAAGAGAAAACTGACAGAAAAAGAAAAAAAAATGCGCGCTGTATAGTTAAAAATAAAACAAAAGAATAAGACAGCGTCAAAGTGCCAATAAAAGTAACAAAAAAGAAGAATGAAATTGACATAAAGCCTAAAATATTCCGAAATATTATTCTCTTTTGTAATATTTTAAAGCAGTAGATATACCATAAATTAAAAGCGTATAGTGTAGCACCAGATTGTGGGTAGAGCTAAAGCTACTGTGATGACATCCACTCGGATGCTTCCAACATGACATCCCGCTAAGACTGATAAATCTCACCTATTATAATAGCTTCATTTCTTATTTCACAAACACAGTGTGAACCAGAGTACTAATGGCACACACAACCCATTCTTGCAGCGTTTAGTACTACCGTTAAGTAATAAAGGCAACCATGGTTCTGACTATTTGTGTACGAAGAAAGGTGTAAAAAAGGATGCGCCCACGGGAACATGATAAGAAGCAATTTGTCAATAAGTAACACTTTTTGGTATTTTTTTCAGCCAAGCTTTGCAATCAAGTAAGGTGGAGTTTGCCATTTTAAGAGTAGCATAATAAAGCTGCATTCGATCCAATCAATAAGGCTATGAGACGAAGAAGCAACTTGTCCATTATCGTGTTTCTTGCATACGCTCTGGACAAAGGGTCCATTTGTGAATCTGGAAAATATGCTGTGGGCCTCGAGCCAGTCCTTCGACCAAGTCATTCTTGCTCATTGTGAAACCTGATATGGACTCACATTGAACGCAAATACACCTAACAGGCAGACACCAACACACAACTGTGTAAAGTGAGCTATGATGAAATATTATACTATATATGTGCTTTGTTGTTTTTACATCTAGATCAATATCGACTGTATATACATAGAGATAGAAATCCAAAATGTTAAAAGCAATAAAAACGCAAGTTTTAGAATAATATATGGTGGCTCAAAGAATCTAAATATGCAGATCACGCAAAGAAAGGTCAAGTCTGTCTTTGGTAGTGATGGAAATTAGTAGCTAACCAGTTGTTTAACGATGGCTGTTCATACGTACGGTTCAGACAACATTTTTGTACAATAACCACCATTGGCTACATAGCTACCGTACTTAATGATCATGACAACGACACATCCGCTAAAGCTAACTCACAAGGTTAACACGTTTGACATTCAAGGCATGTCCAGCCTCATCTTGTGCTACTACAGTGCTTGTTAGACATAATGCCAATGGTGTAAGAACAGAGACTAAATGCTACATATGTGATTACAATCTCAAGTTTAGTAACAGAATCACGTTTTTTAAAATGCTATTGGCAAAAGATACAAATTTGGGCTCAAGGAAAATCCAACAGTACTACTCCAAATTTGACCTTCCCAAAGACAATAAAGGACACGTTTAGCGGTTGTGATTACAGGGCCAGATTAGAGCGTGCCTACCCAGCAAGGGTTACTGGGATTTAAATCTCATTACACTGTTACTTCGGCTCTGTGCGATTCAAATGACAACATACGGGCAGAGTATTATTTGAATTTGTAAATAACCGTGAAACTGTCACTTGGCTCCCCCACTGTGCCATTAAATAAGGTGTGCTGTAATGCCACAAAGTGTAGAAAGGCAAAAAAAAAAAAACACTCTGGCGGTATCGGGGTGAAAAAGCCAAGTCAGTTCTGCCTTTTCAATGATACCAATGTCTTCTTTTTGACTAATATTTTAATTTTTCAATACTTATTATTATGCTTGTTGTTAGTAGAAGTGCACAAGTATTCTGTCTCCTTGTAAAGATAAAAAATGCATGTACTGTAATACCATCTACCAAATTGTGGTACCAAGTAAAGGCACTTTGGTGGATTATACCAAAAATATGACATATGTACGGTACAGGCGTCTGTCCTGGCTACTCGATACAATAAGGTTAAAAATAATCTTATCTCACATCACATAAGATCAGTGTGCATCGAAAGGATTAAATTTAAAAATGTACTTGCATTCTCCTCTGGCTTTTAATTTTTTTCCACAATGCTACCATGCTGGTTAAATTGTGATTATGACTATAAAACTGTACTAGGGATTTCCAGATCACATGTTTGGACCCAAATCCAAGTGGCCTGATTTGGAGGATTTGCCATCCAAGTCTAAGTATTAGGAAAAAAAACATGAAAATATATTTTTTAGTTGAATAAAACTATCCTTTTGTGTTAGATATATTAAGCAATAGTGGTTTTAACACACAAAGAGAGAAATCCTAACAATTTTGGTTAGCATGAAACGTATATATTTTTGTGTCTTGTTGCAAAATCGCTGTACTTTGGGATTTTTTTTTCTTTGTATCCTTTAAAATTTAAAGTAAATGAGTACATTTTTAAAACCCAATCTTTTTCACCCGATTTGGCTCCTCTGAAAATTACATGACAATTATTGGGCCCGATTTTTGGTCATGGTGCATCCTCATACTGTAGTACTAACTAGAACGTAGTTTTAACCTAATCATTGCTCCATTCTCCAATCTACATACAAGTATATAATAACTATGTTGACAATAACAGTACGAGTAAAAAAAGACTCATAAAACAGCTGATCAGTTGTGACATAGAAAAATAATCCCTGACATTTTGAAAGAGCTTTAAACTGCTCACAGTATGACATTGATGTGTGATGTCCCTTCAGTAAGCCTCTAATGTTTTGGGCAGTACCATCATAAAAGGTTGGCACAAACATTTATGATGACTATACAAATAGAAATAGTTGCTCATTCTGACAGTTTGGTATCTTAGTGATGAAAGCGACAAGCTCTCCTGAATACTCATTACAATAAGGCCAATGGACTATAATAGCACAATGAAAAAAATAATATACCAATCAATACATGAGAAAGAGTTCTGTTGATATAGATGATACATTGTCCTATACGATGTCCTAGCTGGGCAGTACATGACATCCAATATGGGTTATACATTCTAAATATTGATATTTTTCACATTTAAAACCTAAAAAATCATGTCACTAAGTAGCGACAGATTTCATATCTTAAAAGTGCTAAATCTATCACCGCACCATGCAGGTACGATACAGATGTACCCGGCTACACTATCCTGCACATGCTTACATACGCAGGCACACGCTGCTTCCTTGCATGTGACCAGTTCAGTGGTCCTTAGGGGGTTTTCCTACTCGCTGCTCTCTCTGTCTGCCTTGTGGGAGTGCAGATGGGGATCCAGGTTGTAGGCAGGCAGCTGACTCATTCTGGCTGCACGGCACTAGTGTGCTGCTTGATGCAGCCTCTCGGGGGACATCTCTTTTATATCGACATGAGTGGAGTAACGTTTTAACGCTTAACGACTCCTCTCTTTTTGCGCTTCTACTTCTTTAGCTTCGACTCGCATTGTGATCCCCTTCTTATATTCCTTGTAAGATGATAGTTTAACTCAAATACAGTATTAGCTCTAGTGGGGTCCTGAACTATACACACTCAAGATGATGAAGTCTGCGTGTACTAAAGTCTTGCAAAAAAAAAAAAAAAAAAAAATTAAGTTTGGTTCTTTCAATGTTACGTTTAACATTTTTTTTCCTTCACAAATAAAATGGTAGTTTAGTAAAAGAGTTTGTTTACAGTAGTAGTAGCTGTACACTCCAGTGATGCTTTGACATGAATGAGTACCACCTGCTCTTGGTCAGTACCTTGAAAACAGCATCAGTTGTACTCATTTGATGATTGTTGTCTGTAGTTAGTTCTGTGTGTTAATTCTCCTCTGCTGAATACCAATTATGACCGGCAATCTTTTTTCCTCGGGCCGTCACCTTGAACCACATTTAATTAACTTTTTTATTCCCTCATTTTATGATATTATGCGTTCTAAGAATTGATGGCTACCTTTCAAATCACCACTATTGCTTAGTATCTGATGTATACATGCTATTTTAGTTAAAAAAAAGGAATAATAAATGTGTCAAATTGAAATTCAGCTTTTACAAATGTAGGCTGTATTAGACTTGGTTTCACCCTAGGGAATTCGGTTGTGAGTTTGATGGAAGCAGATGTTTGCAGAGAAAAGAGACAAATGGTAATTACTATGCATAACTGGAGGCATCACACATAGAAGCTTGGATTGTAGCGGCAAATATTCTCCGACAGTTTTTTTTTTTATTCCAGCTAAATTATCTTCACAATTTCATCCTCTTTTCTATCCAATTCATTTCCATCTGGCTATGAGTCATGAGCATGTTTTAGGCAACTGAACTGTTACTATGGCTACCAAGTAAAAAGTCATGTATTGTTAACTATGTTAAAATTTTGGCTGGGCTGTTTACATTCTGTTCTAGTCAACTAACCAGATGACAGATTTCACAAGTTTGGGGGAGGGAGACTGCTTTTCCAAATCAACTGAAGCCAAATGACAAAAAAATAAAAATAGAACAAATAAAATGAAAACTATATAGCACAAGTAGAGTACCTGTGCCTTACAGATAGGACCAATCTCTGCTGGAGTTGGCATTTGCTTGGTAGAGTTTTTTCTTTGGCTGAGAGGAAGTGGCCATCAACTGAGAACTCAAGCAGTCCTTTGACAAGTAGTAGAGAGAAAGAATGGAGGGGTGGAAATCTAAGATGTAAGTAAAAATGAACAATTACCCCCATTATCTGGGGGAAGCATACTTTGGGAGGTGTACAAGGCTGAAGTGAAATGAGAGCATCAGGAGGTGTTATTGCAGCTTTTCCTTCAAGTCAGCAAAAGGGGAACCAATGAGCCCCAAAGGGGCAAGAAATCCATATTACACAAGACCTTTGACTTTGTGAAGTTATGTTGGTGAAGTTCTGTATGACATAAGTCAATAAAATGTGCAACAATGATCCCCTACCACTATAATGCTATTAGATAAATTGGTTTGGACATTGTTGACATGTCAATCATTTGTAGTGCAGTTCTAGAATCTAGAGTAGTGGGTTTGAACCTCTGATAAGCTAGTTTTAAAAAAAAATATGTGTAAGATTAGCAATTTGATCATGATTTTAGGACACATGACTATCACTGATTAACACAGCAAAGGTTTGTTGGAAAAGGAACTCGGAAACTTCTAAAAGTACTACAAATGTCTCATTAGAATTTTTTATTACTGGTTGTCTTTTATAGGAGCCATTTTTAAGGTAGAAGTCGAAATTTTGGGACTATGTAATGATTGGAAAACCATAAAAATGCTAAAAACAGCATTCAGTAAAAATCATGTTTTAGTTAAATATAGTTGACAACTTCACTTAGCTGGTTCAGCATAGCAGTGTAATTGCATCTTTGGTCCAATTTCCTTTACTGATCAAGGATAAAGTTATGGCTGTTTCTTTTTTTTAATTTAGAGTTTTCAGGCTTCAGGAGAGGCTGAGAAGAGTATCTGTGATCCATGTGATTTGTCATTAGATTAGGGTAATGAGGGCTGTCACTGTGTTGTTGGGCTGACTACTGTTGTGGAACTAGAGTGTAAAGAATATTAGCACATAGGCACATTTGAAATTTTGACAATCTCACTGGGGGTCTCTTTATTCTAAATTGCTATAGTATTTCCCATTGACCAGATAAGGAGGTGGTACTTAAGGTAAAGATGAATACCACCGACTGATTGAATTCCAAAAGGCCAGTCATTCACTGACGGTATAGATGGAGAACGTCATTGTTTTACTGTTCTTCAAATGAATTTTTGAAGGAAATATGTTCAGCTATTTCAACTGAATCATGATTGACCTCATTTTTGCTGTCACAGCAATATCAGTTTGGGATTAAAGAAGATTAACATCATGCTGTTTCCCCTTCACCAATGTGTGGCATTTTCTGTGAAATGCTGTTAGTATGTGACTGATTTTCAATTTCATTGTACAAAGAAAGTAATTCAATATATAAAAAAATATATAGACTGTTTATATCACTCCCAAAAACAACAAAATTAAGTTTTAGATGTGCCTTAGATGTTCCCTGTTATTGAGGTCAAGTGAAAGTGGTGCCAGTGATTGCCACAACAACACGTCAAAGACTCAGAATGATTGTTGACAAGTGCAGTCAACAAGGGCCTCTGACGAACAGACTTCAGGGAACCTGACAAGACTGATGAAATGAAGTTATGCTCCTTTTTTCCATTCTGGTATATATTTAGAGTAAACACTTAAAAGTCAATGTGCTCTTTTTGTATTGCAGTCTGTGTATTGAAAGTGTATCGACCACATTGTCAAGCGTGTTTAAAACGAGACTGACATTTTCTAAGATGTGCTCTAATCACCTTGAATTTATTTCTCTATCCCCTGGCCTCATCTTTTCTAACTCTTCTCAACCTTTTCTCTTCAGCTGGGTTTGTGAAGTCCCCGATGTCTGAGACCAAGCTTACGGGGGACACCTTTGAGCTCTACTGTGACGTGTTGGGTAACCCCACCCCCGAAATCCAATGGTGGTATTCCGAGATCAACCGAGCAGACTCCTTCAAGCAGCTGTGGGATGGAGCCCGCAAGCACAGAGTGTCCATCAACACGGCCTATGGTGCCAATGGTGTTAGTGTGCTAGGTATCACACGCCTCACGCTGGAGGACTCTGGAACTTACGAGTGCCGAGCGAGCAATGACCCCAAGCGAAATTCCCTGCGACAAAACCCTGCTATAACCTGGATTCGGGCCCAGGCCACTATTTCGGTGCTACAGAGTAAGTACAGCATGCTTTGAAAAATGACAATGTGATAAATTGTTGATTTTTTTGTTTTGTTTATGAGGAGGAGCATTTGGAATTAGTGACTACTGCACAGTTACAAAATGGAGTTGTGTTTTTGTTGGTGCCACTTTGAAGGTACTTAAAAGACTTTGATTCATTTTTTTATTTTATTTGGTGGCGATCCAATAAAAAGATCAGAGCCCATTGGGTGTCTGATTTTGCTTTTCCTTCGGAGATGTATTTCATTTCCATGAATCAGTCTCGCTGGATTTGTCTAAGCATAGAGAAACTGTCTCAGGCAGTAAGTGTGTGACTTTGAATCAGTAATGACATTATGGGCCTTTACACCATCTGCTCTGTGCACACATACAGTCAAACAAACTAAAAGGCGAGTGGACCTTTTTTAATCTATGCATACTTAGCTGCTCATCCCACTGGAGCACAGAGAGGCATGGAATGCTGTAGTCACCATGAGCCTCTCCCTGAGAGGCTTCAAAAGTGTTAGAACTACGTTTAGCCTTCGGACAAATAAGGGCAATTGCCATGGTACTAGTTGATATGCTACTATTACTACTACTTGTTTGGCTTGTCTCGTAAGGGGTCGTCGATACAACAAAATCATCCTTTTCCACTCAACACTCTCCTTTGCGAAGTCGTCTCGCTGGCTTTGTCTCCAAAATGCCTAACCTGGACTGTCCCCCTTTTTGTGTCATTTCTACATTTCAAACAAAAAGTCACTTAATAAAAAATGTTTAGTTGAGAGGTATTAGTTGAGGTCATTAAATAATTTTTCCTATGCACACACAAGCTAATTCCAGAAAAAATCGTAATTGTAGCACCATTGACAAAGATACAGGATGGAAAGGTGGGGCTACTGCGTGACATTACACTAAAGGCCTTTTACAACCTTTTTTCATCAAAAGTGGATGAGCGTTATATACGAGAACACGGTCTGACATTTCTTGAGTGAAGGGCCTCTTCAATTAACTTCCGTGAGGCACATTCTGTGCTTCACATCACTTTAGTGTCATATACACAAAGTAGGATCCGCTAATATGGTTTAATAATCTTGTAATGGGCCTGGATTCTAAATACTAAAAATACGAAACCACAATCCTATGAAAGGCAAGTCATTCACAGTACTGTAGCATAATGGCCTCAAACATTTTGTTGAATTGATGTAGTTGTAACCATCGCGCTGAAATCGTATTGTTTCGTCTACATGTGACCTCTGATTCCCGACTAGTCCAGGTTGTACCTTTCCTTTTGGCCAATCAACGTGAAAAGGTTCCAATGCACCAAGGGGGGACAAGCATTATGTAAAATAGATTTGTGAAGCTTTTCACTGACATAAAATCTTCAACATGCTGGCTAGTGAGATTGACAGGGCGTCCTTATAACAACCTTCTGTGTGAATTGCCTGTGGACCACTGTGCCGAGTTAGCCAAATGTTAATTTATGTACCTCATGTTGTGTCTGTGCGCATGTCTTCAACATGCTATTAATAGAACAAGCTTGGTGGGGGGAGAAGCGTGGGAGGAAGAAGAGTGCGTTCCCTATAACTGTGCACGAAGACCGTGCCATAAATGCTAATAGAAGTCACTAGCTAGTCATCTTTTGCCTACTGGCTCGTGGAATCAGTAGCATCATGACACAAAGGTCCTTACTCCTCCCCCATGGATCTTCCATGCCCTCTGAGGCTGGTCCTCTCTGAAAACAAGCAGCCCACTCAAGTCTTAGCAGAGGACACGTTGCCCTGAATGTCCTTGAAAAATGATTTGTCTCGTGATGACCAGTGATCTGTCATTTAGAGGGCCGCGCATGAGTCATGTTGAATGTCAGTCTAGTCTCAATATTATTTGCTATGTATATTTGGCGTTGTTTCTTAAAATTGTTTGAGACTGGGCATTTACACCGCAGCTAGCCTTCCATAAATATGTCATTCCAACAGTGGACTTTCTTTATTAAGCCTGGGCCATCTCTTTCTTGCAGAACCAAAGATCAATGCCTCTGATCAAATCATCCTGACATTGGACTCCCCTGTGGTACCTGTTAGTATACATTGCAACCTTACCACTGCCCATAACCCCCACACAGAGAGTTTCTGGGTGAAGAATGGACGCGAGATTGCTAATACACGAAGCGAACAGCGGAGCACAACATACAGGTAAGGATCGGTACAAAACATATCGGAAGTCTTGGCTTTCTAGCAGGAGACCTAAAGTTTTGATATGGCTTTGTAAACCCCCACAACAATTTTACTGCATACGTATGTCACATGTTGGCCGCACCCCCCAAAAATGTAACCGCCCTAAAGCAATATCTGGACTGATATTGAACTTTTCTCACAAAGTGAAAAAAAATGTGTCGTGTATTTATTCTAATTCATTGTAACTTTGGAGTAACACCAAGGTTCTCCAGTGAAGCACAAAGCCACCATTACCCCTTTAGACAAACCACAGATTCTCCCTCGCCACAAGAATAAACCAATTGGTCACTTCCTTGTCACATTGTATCACTGATACAAGGAAGATTACAGCTAATATGCCTATGGTTCCCCTCTGCGTAGAATCCTGCTGCGGCGCTACTATATCTCAGTATCATGCCAACACTCTGTTGACTACGTGCTCTTCAGTCCTATGGGCCTAACTGTTGAAGTCTGAACAAATTAGCAGTTCTGTTTGATAGTTTGAGTGACTAATAGCTTTTAAATATGGAATCGTATCCTCTCGTTTCAGAATTGTTAAACCAAGGGCTGATGATTCTGGGGAATACATGTGTGTATACACATTTGAAATGGCTCCAAATGCAAATGCTACGATTGAAGTAAAAGGTAAGATTCTTGTGGTACATCAGTGAAACTGTCAGCTAAATGACACAAATGCCTCTCAGGCCAATCAAGTATAAATATCACTGGCGTTGATATTGTGGCTATTCATTTACAGTGCACAAATACATACAAATAAACGTTAAACGATGAAGGATCCTTCTTTTCCGACAGTAGTAACATAACCCGAACGGGTAATCAAGGCAGAACACTCCAGTTGTCACGAACCTATGCTAATGTAGTAAAAAAGTTGTAACTTAAAGTTACAACTTGTGCTATTAAAAAAAAAATCCCAAAACACATCAGGACTTGTAAGGTATTATTACTGCACCCCAAGAGATAACGATGTAATACATTTATCCTTTCTTTCCTACTAGCCATTCACACTCTGTGACCTATTGAACAACAGCCAAACACCTTGGCTTCAATTGCTGCCTTTGACATGCTGCCATATGATTAAATTGTGATAAGTCATTAAACGTTACTCTAATGAAAACGATATGGCAAATGAATGGTTGAATGGATAGGTCATTGATGGTTCACTACTAAGCTTTGGTAGGATAAAAGATGTTCTAGAAAAGTTAGCAATCTGAGGCTATGTGAAGTGACTCTTTGTTGAGAAAGATGTTGGACACATCCTGTGCAACGGTTATGACATGAAAGCCTCCCAAGGCTGTTGTCACTGTTGCCTTTTCGCTCAGATGACAGTCTTCACAAATTGGACAGGAAAACTACATGGCAGTTCTAGGGCCACTACAAGAGAACCTTGTGTGATTTTACAATTGTAAAACTGCCTATTCAAAGGGCTGATTAAAACAGTATATAATTATGACAACAGTGTCTAGAAAATCAAACCACTCAAGAGAACTTGTGTTGTTTCACACAAGCTAACAGCGAAGCCGTCACCTTGAATAAGGATTCTTACTAGAGAAATGGCAAGTGAAGACCCTGTTCAAGAGAAGCTTGCCTGTGTGTGGTACATAAGCCAATTTGCTGTGGCATGGCTGGATTGCATACTGAGCATGCCCTGCCTCTTTTTTTTCTGCGGTTGTCTTAGAGCGCTGCCTGATTGTGTAATGCGGGTGATGAGCATGTGTGTGTGTGTGTGTTCCACTTTTTACTGGCTTGAGAGCTGACGGGACTCGTGTCCGTTCAAGTGAAGTCTCCTGGCCGACACCAGGGCTGCAGGCCAGTGACTATTGAAGTTCGCTATGTTTCCTTGCCCCCCAAAAAATAGTCAGCCTTTTAACTGGACACAGATTCTATGCGTTTGTCCTATGTTAGGATCACAATAGATAAAGCTAGTGCCTGAGTATTAATAGGATTTTTTCGTTTATTTTTTTTACATTTCAAAAAATGGTCTTTTTAAATATCGCAAGGTGTTTGCAATTATTTGTGACCTAGGTAGTCAGCCTGCTGTTATGCTCGGCAGCTTTGCACTATGCTTCTTGGCAGCCACTTGCTGAGATCCCTCGCCTACAGTGTCCTTGGCACACTCATCCTTGCAGGATTCAGCTCTCGAGGCAACAGATGGAGGCTTCTGTGATGTTGTAGGATTAAGGCTGTGAATCCTGTCCCAGCCATCTCTGTTGCAGCATGGGAGTATATTGTCTGCGATCCTAAGCTCACCACTACCGCACACTTGGTATCTCAAAAAACTCTACCGCTGCTGAATGCTAATGATATTTACTCTTTTATAAAGCCGATGTTGATCATAACTACGTAAGGAATTGAAAGTTCCTCTGGTTAGTTTGTAAGGCTATATGCAACCTGGGTCATAATAAATATATTCTAACTAATAACAAACATTAGAGACATGGTGGGGCTCAACAGATGAATGGTAATGTCTATTAGGATGGCATTTCTAATGCCAACATATTGCAAGCTGGAAAAATATGTGACAAAATGTACTATTTTAGTAGGCTAATAAGTGTAAGTTAAATGATCTAATACGTATGGGATTTTAAACATGCACCGATAGCATAGTGTATTTGTTCAGAAGCCACTTCCAGGTTTATAACGGAAGAGCCCTTGTAATTCATTAATGCCATTAAATTATTATTTCTGCTGGAAACAAGCTAATTGAAATAACAACACAAGTGCTGATCAGAAACATTTGGACAATCGGACAAACCTGCATATATTTACAAGCAGAACAGATTGCATGGTGCCAACAGCGGATTTAATTAAACTGTGTCTCAATCGCCCAATGCATATCTTGTTGTCTAAATACTTTATCCCGTCTACATTTTTGTCTGGCAAACCCTATTAATCGGAGGAGTGTAACATGGAAGATTTTGCTGCTCTGGCACAATTTCACACAGTTGTCTGCGTGCTATCACTTGTTGACATAATACAGGCCAGGGATAAGTCGCAAATGAGCTTGGCCACTCCCCTGCCAAGGCACCACGTGGGCTCCATAATTAGAGTGGGGGTGATGTCCACGATCCAGTTTGGTACCCCCCACCCCACCCTCAATGCATCTGAAAAAAAAGATCACTCTGGGTCTTATCCCGCTTAATTGCATGGAAGGAATTATTGTAATTTTGGCGGATTAGCACCACAGCCTTCAATGCACAGAGTCAAATGAAGTGTCTAACCTGTTCTATTGGCAGATATTTGTGACTTTGCCCTTTGTGATACTGCTGGTCTTGAATAGACATTTTTCTAGTGCTCATGAATTTTAACATTTTTTTTTCTCTTTCAATTTGCATTGTCCTTTGTGGAATTTACTATAGTTTTTCCAATTGGAACATCTGGAAGCTTTAATACCTCACTCATCCCTTACCTCTCATCATGACAGTATGGTGTTAAGAAAATGTCTGATTTGATGTAGCTAAGTAAGACTTCAATAATTTCGCGTATCCAATCCAATCCAAGTTGTGTACTGACCGCAGATTAAGATGAAAGAATGGCTACTGAACTATTCATATTGTATGCTGTGGATTATAATGTCATCTATGATGTCTTTAAACTTTGTGGAAACATAGAAACATAACGGGCGATAATATCGGTAACTCTTGATCTTGTTAATACTTCATGCTATACTTTTCCTCGCTTAGCTAACCAGACACTTTTCTTTCTTGTCACAGCAAAACCTGTTATCACTGGCCACAAACGAAGTGAAAATAAAAATGAGGTGGAAAATGCAACAATGTACTGTAAGTCAGTTGGGTATCCACATCCCACCTGGACATGGAGGAAAATGGATGGGACGTCTTCTATAGTATGACATTTGGATATATTTTTTAAATACATAATGTTGAGCAAAAAGTACTTCTGATATTAACTCAGCAATTTAAACCTTTCAGGAAATCGACAATTCCACTGGGCGCTTCTTCATCACCAATCGAGACAACTACACTGAGTTGAATGTCATCAATTTGGATTTAAATACAGATCCTGGGAAGTATGAGTGCAATGCGACCAACACCATTGGTACCACTGCCGAAATTACCATCCTACGGGTGCGAAGCCATCTTGCACCTCTTTGGCCATTCCTGGGCGTGCTTGCGGAAATTATCATTCTCGTAGTTATTATCGTTGTGTACGAGAAACGCAAGAGGCCGGATGACATTATTGATGGTAAGCGAATACAAGCCTTTACTAACTGAAAGTTTTATTTCTGACTGTAGTTTTTGCTTTTTGGTGCATATTCAATAAGAAATCACAAATTAATCTGTGGAGTTATCACAAAGGATATGAAGAGTTCATTCAAATGACTGAAAAGCAAATTTTAAACTAATAATTATATGTTTTCATTGTTCCCCAAAGGTACACAACATTGACCCAATGCAGGTTATTCATATACCGCTTTTACTGTCTTTTTTCAGGATTGGTCATTGTAAATATTGAAAACGTTAAACATTTGGATTGTTCGTCCATATGTTCACCAAACATATTGAATCGTAAAAATCACTTTAAAAACACCTCAATCGATAGACAAATTAAGTATTTGTTTCTGATGAATTACGACATAAAAAGGAGAAAATGCTCGATGTTTTACCTATTGTTGGTATGTGTCTACCCTGCTTAGTTAAACTCAAATGTGGACAGCCATTTTGCCTCAAAACGGGAACAGCGATTACTACCTCATGGAAAATGCTAATATGACATTTCGGGATTCACATTAGCTAAAAAATAGAAGAACAAACCTTTTTGAGCAGTTACTAACCTTTTTGAATGACAGCAATAGTAACAATGGTGTTGATCATTTACTGTACATGATGCAGATGTGTAACTGAATCGGTTACTATTCTTCCCTCCCTACTCCTTTCCAAATGGCGCCATTTTCTAAATGGGTGGTAAGTGAGAAATTCTGCATGGTCCTAGAAATGTTTATTTATTTTTAATTTTAAATTAGTTGTTTTAAGATGCCTACAGTCCATTGCCCCAAAAACGGTGAATATGGCCCTACCCCACTGAGTTAGAATTTCACCATTCTTCTCACAATGTAAAATTAGGTTTTTTCAAAAGCTCTGGTGGGTAAACAAAACAAAAAAAGCTTTAGATGGCTCGCCTTTGAAGCCTTTTGTATTGCTGCATCGCACAAAATGGGTTTCATCGTGGGCAGATATACTGTAAACAGGCAGGTAAACACCGCCTGCGAAAACAACTTTGTATCAACACGCTCATCCTTGCACCAAATGCTTGAGGCAACCAAGATTGCACAGTTTTATTCATCCACCACCAAATGATTCCTATTCAAACATAAAAGAACAGAACTGATTTTTACTTGCTATCGTTTCTCAATATATTACTGACCAGTTAATTTGATATTAATATTGAACTGTGGTTCTTTCTGGTGGAACACAAATCACCTGGAAGAGGTGGCCACTTGTCTCTAAACTCCAAACGCATCACCGTCTCAACAAAGGTTGCATCATACCTTATCTCATGTGACTTCATTGCCTTCAAAATTCAACATACAACTATGGCCTCATTATACTAAAACACAACCGTGACAGGCCTTGCTGTCATTATGGATCACAGCGGGGCAACCAAACACTCTAATACAGCGCAAACAAGAGCTTCTTGGTACATCTTGCATTTGTTGTTTTAAAGGAAACAAAGACTTACTCAGGCAAATGTGAAAGGAATATTAAATAGCTATGTTTTATCTCAATTTCAGAAGTTCCTCTTTTCCTAATGCACTCAATCGCAGTTAGTAAAAGAATATGCATGTGGTCGTATTGCAATGTTATGATGAATATTAACAGTAATATAAGTAGACCACATCTACAAATGTGTCATATTAATCTTTAAAATATGTGCTTGGCAGCCAACAAAAAGACAGGTTGCCAGATTATATCATGTTATACTAAAGTAGGCGGATCCCTATCCTACATTATCAATTCTGTTTTGGGATGTCGATAGTTGACAAGTGTGTTTCCTCTTTTAATTGAATGTATTCATATTATGCAATGCAAAATAATCATAAAATGCTTTAGTTGAATTTAAAAATAAATGCCGGCATAAATCCATTCGCAGCTTAAGCGCAGTATGTGGATGGCCTCCAGTTGGTTTCATCCACTGGAAAAAAAATGAAATGATTAAGGTGGATTATATTTGCCATGTTTATGCCATTCAAATCAGCAGTGAGGACTCTCAGTTCACCAGGCACAGCCTCTCTAAAATCTCTTTTTAGCATCCCTGATTCCTGCTGGTTTTGGCCCCCTATCTGTGTGCTTTATGACATGCTGTATTTGAACACTTCTCATGCACCATGGCCAAGGGCTCTGAGGCAGAGACTTGCATTTCTATCCTGTGTTACAAATCTAGATGCTTGAGATTTTTACTGTGTGATCACTTTTTTAAAATTAAAACAAAATTCTCTTGGAGATATGATTTCAAACTAAAATGCTTGTGGTCATGACTGTCACACAGTAAAAATCGGTTGTCATGTGCTTGCAGAGGCAGTATAGTAAATACAGCTTGTGTGGCGTATGCATAGGAGGTGAGAAAATGGTGGCATATGCAAAAATATGTACTACCATAATTGATTGCAGTACTGTGTTCGATGACTAACGACATCACTGCTGTTCTATGCTGCTTCATATTAACGCCATGGAATGCTGCTGTAGCACTGCCAATCTGAGACTTGGTAACTGCATGTGGCTGCCAGGTGACACATTTGCACCCGTTCGCCAAACGCCAACCACCTTTTGAATGCCACCACATGGACCGATGCCCACTTTTAAGGATCCATTTCTACCATATTCAATTCAGTTGACTAGTGTGTGCTGGGAGGTTAGGTCGCTGGTCTTTTGGTCGCCGGTCTAATGGTGACAGAGAGTTTACTGTTGAAGCCAGCTCTCAAAAGTATATTCTGAGAGAGAGTTTAATATCTAAGAGAGAGAGTTTAATATCTAAGAGAGAGAGTTTAATATCTAAGAGAGAGTTTAGTATCTAAGAGAGAGAGTTTAGTATCTAAGAGAGAGAGTTTAGTATCTAAGAGAGAGAGTTTAATATCTAAGAGAGAGAGTTTAAAGCTAAGAGAGAGTTTAATATCTAAGTGCTGTTTAATATCTAAGTATTGTTTAATATGTAAGTATTGTTTAATATCTAAGTACTGTTTAATATCTAAGTATTGTTTAATATGTAAGTATTGTTTAATATCTAAGTACTGTTTAATATCTAAGTACATTTGACCGGCGACCAAAAGACCGGCGACCAAGAGACCAGCGACCAAACATCCGGTCACGGAATTGTGTACTAGGGATTTGCTTGAATTTTGTTGGTTGTCTATGTATAAAATAAACAATTAGTTCAGCGATGTAAATTCAGGAGTGACGGAGTACATGAAGCAACAACCTCACAATCAGGCGAAATTAAATTAAATTTAGTTGCAATGCACTGATGGATGTCTTATTTTGTGTTGGCTCAATGATTGAGTCACAATCTAGCAACTTTATAATAATTGTATAGTGTCTACCACTTTTAACCCATCTGGCTTGCACTCTTGGTCTGAAAGATGAGTTATTTCCTTTAACAATCGTTAAAATACACCCTTCAATCTAAATAATGCACTGATAATTGAAAATAAAATGTATGACTACTCAGACACATGATACTATATTCTCAATCAGCAGTAAATACAGAGACTCTCTGTCAGGCAGTAGGGAAATCATAAAAGCATGATGGTGCGACAGGAAGCTAAAACAAAAATTCTTTGTTAACGTGCCAAATCGGTCACAATAGCTCATCTGTGTATTTTTGGGTGGGGGCTTTTCAAAAATTCTCTGTGATATTGCCGGTTATAATTAAAAGGCGGTTTCAAATGAAGCATCTGTAAGCCTCCTTCAAATAGACCAAGTCTGAAATTGAATCGCAAAACCCCAAGGGTTAAAATTAGATTTGTGGTAGCTTTAAGGGTCTATTGAAGTAATGTCAAATTCCACTACTTAGACAATATGTTACTGCTGGCCTTTTTAACCATGCTAATGTAGACGTGTAGCTCTACTCTAGACCTTCCAAGAAATCTCACTCTCAAATGTTTCCTTTTAATTTGACACAGTTTGTGCATAGAACGCCTCTTGACTGGTGTGATTTGAGTGCACGGCTGTGTCACACCACCATTTAAAGCAATCTGTTCTCTCAGAAAAACGTTCACGCTTGACTGATTCGGTGGCCCATATTGACCAACTTTAGAGTGTCTCTAAGTCGATTTTTCTCATCTTTTTTTATGCCTCTGTGAAATAGCTACCTGTGAAAAGTTGGTGTTCTAGATTTGGAATAATCAATATATTCATTTAGCAATTTTATCTAACGTTTGTGTCCTTTTGTTCTCTTTTCATTCCTTCATTTCAAAGATGATGAGCCAGTTGGACCAATGTAAGTCAGACTTTTTTTAAACCCTTTTTAAGGCATATTACAATTTGTCTTTGTTAATTTAAAAAGCTTAACCTCATAAAAACATAATATATTTTAAATATTGGGGGTCATTATTTGTGGAAACGCCGCAAATACAATTTCACGTGTTTTTTTGCTTTCATGTTTACTAAACCGTTCCCGCTTCTTTTCTAGGAAAACCAATTCAACGAACAACCACAAAGACAAAAATGTTCGCCAAAGGAACACAAAATAGGCAACCAACTCAAGTAAGACTGTGCAGACAGTGATGGTGGGAGCTAAATATAGAACGCTCTGCTGAGGATTATCCATGGTCATGGCTTCTCTTTTTTTTTCTCTTCACAGATGAGATGGTTAAACTGCAGTTTTTTGTTTTTTTTGGCTACGTGGCTGCATCGGAGTTGCGGTTTGTCTTGAGGGAGGAAAAATTAAGTAAAATATCTTGTGTCTTTTTCAAGAAACAATATCAGCATAACACTGGCAACAAAGAGCAAGCGGAGTGGAAAGTTTTAAAGCATGCCTTGTCGCGTGGGGATGTCAAGATGACAAATAGTGACTACAAATCATCACAGAGGTGTACATGTTTTTTTTTTCTCCTGATGTGATGTCGATGTCTCCATAATTGATTTGAATCCTGGCCCTCAGATGACGCAACCCTCCCTTTTGTATGACATCATGTAAATGCATGCAGAATAATTACGCAATAGGATACTCAGAATAGACATCTTCTGTTGTTATACCTCATGTGGGTTTTGTATTGCATCCCCCAATCAATATTTTTGCCATACATATATAAATAAATAAATAAATTATATATATATATATATATATATATATATATATATATATATATATATATATATATATATATATATATATATATATATATATATATATATATATATATATATATATATATATATATATATATATATATATATATATATATATATATATATATATATATATATATATATATATATATATATATATATATATTAGTCTTCTTCCTCTTGAACATTTGTACAGCATATCATGGTCATTTAATGTTTGATTTCGTGACGATGAGTCCACTTTTAATAGATCTTTTATGGTGAAGCACAGGCTTCAGTGACTGGCAGTATTGAAAATTTAATGAAGAGTGAATACAGAAATGTAATGTGTTAAAATGAACTAAATATCAATGGTATGTGTATTATTTGGATTTCCTTTTGAGAGTAACTTAGTGTCTTGTATATGTTGCAGTATGAGTGTTAAAATGATAGAAAATCTTCTGTGTGGAAAAAAAAAGATATTTTTTTTAAACATTTCCTAATTTAATGAATATTTTTATTTTGTATTTTTCTTTGACTATATAGCATGGCTATAATCCTATGCAAAATGTATTCTTGAATAGATTAAATGGAGGGCAGTTTGTTTTCATCTGCCAAGCTTTAATATGGTGGGATCCCTTGGAAGCTGGCATAGCGACATTAACTGCTGTAGCTGCATGACTCCTCCTCCTTTCAATACAATGTACCGACGATGTGTGTTGCGATGGGAAATGGACCTGCGTTGTTGTGTGATCAGAGGGACCAGAGTATATAGCCACGATCAAATATGAATAAGACCAATATTTTTTTTCTGAATAAAAAAATTCAAAAACAATCTTTTTGGAATGCCTTGTTGAAGTTGAGTGTTAATCCAATCAAGAATCTGATATGTTCTAAATACTAATGCACAAATACAAAGCGGGTGACATTGGCAGCGCAAAGCGAGCAAAACTCCTACGTAGGGTAACAGCGTGGGAAAAAAACAGCAAACAAACACAAAAGCGCAGCTCTAACTTGACCTCTTCTATGCCTTCAGTTGTTAATGATGACTCACTCTTCGAGTATTTTCTTTAGCTCACCCTCCACCTGATCCACAAAAGCCGGGAAGCTGGGATCCAGCAGACAAATGCGAACGAAGGCGTCCAGGTCTCGGGGTTGTGGAAGCGCGTGACGGTACAGCCCAGGCAACGTCAGTGGCGCAATTCCCAAGAGGTTCTGGTGAAATTTAAAAGCTAATGTTGGCACAACAAAATTCTCAAAGGACCGAAACATTTTGCTTTATACTATGTCCCAAGTTCCAAACTTAATTAAAATTCGGGTTTAAATTTTATTTTCCTTTCATGTTGTCTATCACTCCCACCTGTACTTGTCAGTCTGGCCCCCTTGTCTTAGCTTCCTCTAGTCATTTGTGTCTTGTCCAGATGAGCCCTTTGTGTCTCGTTAGTTTGCATGGTCAGTTTTAATGTTTTTTAATATTATGATCATTTAAAATGTTAATTCATTAACCCTTTATTGGGCAAGTTACCATTGAAATTTAATCACATCAAATTTTGGGTTATGTAGGCCACTATATTAATATTTGTGACCATAAAATGTCCCCATACTGGTGTATGTATTTTGCCAGATTCCAATTATGATTAGAATATTTTAAAATGTGTAATTATTATTTTTATATAATTATTTATACATGAAATACAAATTAACACATATTTTCATAAAAAACAATATTAAGTGTTTGATTTTTTTAAATTAAAAAATATATTATATATTAGTTATTTAAAATTTAAATTAAATGTATTAATTTTGTAAATTAACTTAATGGCTCCCATTGATGATGAAAGATGGATAAACTAGTACTTTGGTTTTGGAAATGTTTGATTTACAAATGTTACTATGTATTTATTTTAAATGAGTCATTGGTTACAAATGAGTTAATGTAATGCTTCATAAAGGGTTAAAAAAAACATGTTTACATAAGTATATTTTTGAATGTGTTTTTGTTTTTTTACCAATATCTGTAAACGATTTTATTTTTTCTGTTGTAGTAAAATATGGATTGTTTGATGTCAATTAAAATAAAGTAAATCCCCCATTGGAGAAAAAAAAACAGCATAACTTTTGAATAGTTGGTCATTTACTTTTTGATTAGTGGGAAGAACCCATTGAATTGGAATCCAGATTTTTGTGGAGGGGGTACAATTGATTTTTTTTAGGCTCAAACGCTCTTGGCCACCTTGTTTTTGAGTTATTATTGGCTAAAAATGACTTGAATCAAATACCTCAGCAAGGCGCTTGATTGACAGCGATCCTTCCACAACCTCTGGTTCAGCCCCGGCTGCCTCACCCTGCTGTGGACACGGCTTCACACACAAAATTAAATGAGAAAACTGTGACCAGAAACAGCACGACATCATAGAGTGGAGAGCCTAATCAATTGGCTTCATTACTAATTGAAAAATATCCAGCTCCCCCCTTCCCCTCTCTTTTGCTCTTTTATCTTTACTGGGAACCCCTTCAGTCTGTCTCTTTTCTAAAAAGGCCACATTCCACCCTATTGGCACGGTGACCACCTTTTTTTTTTATCTCATTCGCTTCCTCTGTCACACATGAACTAATCTCACAACCTATTATTAGATGAAAATACCCAAATAAAACATCCTCAAGGAATTAGAGTAGAGATGTTCCAAAATAGAACCACTACCACCCAATAGTCTTCTGTGTAATTGTGATTTACAGTAGCAATATTACGGTATTTATTTTTAGCACTGGGTTGTTATGCGAATTATCATCAGATTGAGAAGTTGGTTACACGTAATCAATACAGGATATTTTCAAATAGAAGCTAATGGTTATATTTTTGATATCCAGATATTAATATAAAGGTATTAAACTGACGAAATAGTCAAGAACATAGTGACTGCATCAGTGCATCATAGTCCCTCAAGCTGCTGCAGCAGCAATGTGACCTCTAAAGATGACAGTGTTGTAAACAGCCCCATCTAGTGCCCAAGTCTGTGAAGCTGACCTAGTTGAGACAATCCAAATATATCAGCTGTCATCAACAGTCTTTGTCATTATCACTGCAGCGAGATAGCAGTTCGCTTTACTATTATAGGATCACATATGAATTTTAAAACAAATGATTAAAGAAACTAATCACTTACATTATATAACCAGTAATGCAAATACAATGTGTGAAAAATCCAACCCCCCTCAAGACAGTCCATACATTATAACTGATTTCCCATTACTAGTATGTAGGATTAAGTTATCAGTAACCAAAGCTAACACAGTAATATATTTGTAATTTTAGCAATTTATTAGGATTTTTTAGTGGTATCATCTATTCAATAAAACGTGCATAAAAACAGAAATAAAACGAATTTCAACCCAATGCTTCCAACGTCCTTCCCACCTTTATTTCATATCTTACATGGGCAATCACTTCTGTGATTGCTAAGAAAAATATTACCACTCTCCCTCCCCAAATGGTGACTCTAAATAGATTCTCAACGTTCACTTATAGGGAGGGGGTAGTGTATAATTAAAGTAAAAAAAAAAATCTTATAGAATTTTAAGTCAAAATGAATTGTAAAATGGGTCACCTGCGTCACAGCCACAGGGACTTCAGCAGGGGGCTGATTATTTGGCGGCAGGGCGTCTTCTAGAGTGTTGACGGGCACATACTCCCGGAGTCTTTCTGCGGCACTCAAGCACTCTTTGATGGCTTGTGCCTTGTTACTGCCGTCAAACTGCATCCTGATCATGTAGCCCGATCCCTGAGGAAACACGTTCAATTTCGTTGCTGTCACTCCAAGTCACGACTTGAAAAATCATTTTTATTTCTTTTGTTATCTTTATGAAATCACCATCTCATTATAACATAAGCAAGATTGTGAAGAATGCTTTTTTATGGAACACAAAGCAAAAAAAAAAAGCCAATGGACAATAACTGACAGGCACCAAAAAAATAAATAGCTTACTTTTACGGAATTGCGAAGCAGCAGGTTGTCTGATTTCTGATGAGCTTTGAGAATATTTCCAGCACCAATTAATGGAATTGTCTCCTGTAAAAGCAAAAATGGAAAAGTATGTACATTTTTGTATTGTATCATTTTCATTGGAAATACATGAGACGGACAGCATTACACAAAGCCATTTGATATTCGACCCATTACTATAACTCAAATCTGTCAGCAGGGGTCTCTATTTTCTCAGTTACTTTTGAGGTCCTGCTAGGCTATGGAAAGTCCTTCATTTTGACGCAAGGATTAAAACAGAAAAGTGAGTAGTGGTGTGATGGGGAGCAACCTGGTCAAATGATTATGCAATTATGGATGCTGTTTGAAGTGCATGCTTGTAGAAGCTACTTCTGGTATTCTGGGTTTCTCCCACATTCCATAACAAACATGGAGTTCATAAAGACCCTACATTAGGGGTCAGTAACCTTTTTTGACGAAGACAGCCATAAACAATTCATATTTTCAAATATTATTTGTTGAGAGCCATACTCAGAATTTAAAAGTAAAAGTACATGAAAATGTGAGCATTAATTATTCATTTCACCATTTTGAAAGGAACAGAAAAATCTGAATTCTTTTGAGAACATTATTTCACTGTTGCTAATCAATGAGTAACAATGAGAGAATGCATGCAGAAGAGCCTAATAATGAAAAATTATGATTTAAAAAGTTGGAGAGCCATATACACCTATCAAAAGAGCCACATATGGCTTCCGAGCCATATATCTTTAATTTGTTGTTTTAAATAAAACATGTTTTCCTTTACAAAAGAGGTATTGTGATTTGCATACTCAAGTTTGAGTAACCTATAAAAAAACACCACCCAATTAATAGGTCAAATGATCTAACATTTCTTGCTATGGTGACTCAGCAGCTATGTTGAAAAGAAGCAACTTTATTTTTAAATTGACATCTGTTTGCAGTCAAACCACTGTTAAAACTGCTGAAGGTCTTAGCTAAAGTCACACTATTCTTTCAAGCAAAAAATAAATAAAAAATACAGTTCACAGCATCCACTGAGCCTTATCATGTGGCTTGTAGGCCTCCTAAGCTGACACAATTTGAAACTTCCTTGAGCGTTTACAGCTGAAATCTTTAATAGAGTCTTCTATCATTTTTGGTCAAAAGCTAGTTGCAATTTGACCTGAATTCCAGACTGACTGTTCCACACATGCTATTTGAGATTAAAGACATTCATGATTTAAAAAAAAATGTATGTTTATATATACCTATATACATTTTTTTTAAAGCATGGTCAGATACATACAGGTTGAAACTTTGCAGTCTGGAAATGGCAAGGTTAAAATATTTTCCCAAGTTAAAGCAATAATATACTAATAATAGCAATAATTAGGTAAAGGGTAAAACTATGTAATACTTCAAAAGTAACCAGCATGTATGACAACTTTAACACATGAATTATTATTCCTTTTTTATCTATAATATTGTTGTATATGATAAACCCACCTAGCATCCGACGAGCATCGTCATTTGGAAAGCGGCATCACTAATTAATTGCAATGTTATTAAATCTTGCAATCTATAATGCAGGCAATCTACAATATAATAACAAGTGTGACACACTATAAATTGCCAACACCGCGAGCATGACATTTGCAGATCCAGCCAAGCCGTAATTTATTTTGTGAATTACATAGTAGCTAGTAGAGGTATGTGGCAACCAGTTTCATGGAATGAGCATATTGACGAGTCCAATGTGTGCATGTGGAACATCAAAATTAATTGCTGCATTGCGCAAGATGTACGGGCGGCAATTTGACGATGGCAAAGTCAATGTATTCGGTAGACTGAGATTATCGTCCAACGTTGTGTGATGAGCAGCTGGAAACTTTCACCTCTGGGAGTTTCTCCCTTAAGGCACAGGAGGGATTTAAGACTCTTTTTGTCCCTCCTGACACAGCAGCAATCTTAAAACAATTAAACAAACCAAACAAAGCCGGCATGGGCTTATAACCTCGTTAGCCTTTGAGAAATGTGTTATCGATGGCATGATAAACAAGTAATCTGCAAATGCATGTTGGTGTGCGCAAAGTTTGCACAAAATGACTACAGTGGAAACAAGTCCGGAAGCCACAATGGACTGACTATAGGTCGTAAATGTGCACTTTCATTTGGAGATGGGGGCTTATACCTGGGAAGTTTCTGTATTTTTACTTTTCTGTCTATGATTTAAATTCTAGCAGTATGTTTCTAAAATAATGCATCACAACAGAAAATACTGTCAAAGAAATTCATCCTTGCATTAGTGAGTTAAACAACAACAAACATCCAAGAGTTGAATGACTCTCTTACCAGACATTCCTGTCCCTGTACAACTATCAAGTATCCTGGCTCCGAGATCGTGAAGATAATTTCAGGTCCCCCTCTTTTTGCTTCAAAAATCTGTTGGTGTTAGAAAAAAATGTTTTTTAAAAATAGGATATCATTTAAAAATGGCATTGTACACAAATAACACAGATGAACTGGCAACCATTCACACACTAAATCAGCGATAGGGAACCTATGGCTTGGGAGCCACATGTGGCTCTTTTGATGGGTGCCTATGGGTCTCCGCTAAACTCTGAGCTAAAATTTGGACACTACGTCTAGAGTCACTTTAATCTTCCAGTTTTTAATTAAACTTTTCTGCATGCATGCATCCCATTGATTAGCATCAGGGTAACACTTTTTTCAACATAATTCTGAGACTTTTTCTACTTTAAAGGCAGTGAAATGACTAAAAATGCATATGTTATCATATATTTTTACTTCTAGTAAATTCTGAGTATGGCTCTGAATGAATAACAATTGAAAATATGAATTGTTTATAGCTCTCTCGCTGTCAAAAAGGATCCCGACCCATGCACTAAATGTTTCACTCTATAAAATGAATTTATGTGTTAGCGAAAAGCCAGACTACACCATAGACTGGTCGCCAGTCAGTCATAGGGTGCACAGAGAGACAAACAACCATCTGCACCCCCAATCATACCACCACCAGCTGGGAATTGAGCCCACGCCTGCCCAGACCAAAGTTAGGCAGGTGAACCACTACACCATGAGGCGGTCTTAATATTCAAATTAAACCATATAAAACAGAACAAAACAAAAGGTAAGATTGGGTTTAGTTCCCCTTTTAAACATGTAGTGAACAGGGTTAAATGTATTTACAATAAATTGAGCCCAACATCTGTTTGTCAAGTACAAAACAAATAAATACATCCATGGAAATTTGTCTCACTGAGAATGGGAAGTGAGTCAGTGAGTAATTGTGCTAGTATACTATCCTTTTTTGGGGCTCCTGTTATTATGGTGCATTTTGGCTCACTGTCACTCTGTGATAGCTTGCCAGGTGGTTCAGTAAAAAAACACAGTCACTGTAATTGCTTCTATTGACAGATAAAACAAGGGGGAATCTTAAGGCACAAAGCAGGAAATAAACCATATTTCTTTGGACTGATTCTGTATATTTACGCACGCGATGAACAAAAAGAGAAATTATCACATTATCACACTATCACATTTGAAAATAAACATGAAGATCCAGTGGTCCAGACAACACATTTCAAAGCATATTATGATAGTTAAGTACAACTAGTATGAGTAAGTTTTGAGGACACACTTCGAGGCTAGTCAATGCAATAATTATTGTGATATGTGGACATTTACCTTCCAGGATTCCCTCTTGTCAGTCTCACCAGTGGCTAGAATGAGCCGTCCATAACGTTTTAAACACCACTTCATACAGCTAGCCATTTTAAATGATTGGTTATTATTCGAATCTGATGTATTCCTCGTGTATTCCTTTCGGGGAAATGTTTATAGGTATTTCGCTAAACAGATGTTCCCACTATCTAGTTGTCCTGGGGGGGTTTGGCGTTTACAACTTTACGCTAGGAAAATTTCGCACATTTGTTTCCGACGAAGCGTTTTATTTACAGTTTATATTGTTGCATAGTTACACTACTACAAGGAAATTATTAAGTTTCTTGACGAACTTTTATCTAACTAGAAAGATAAACAGGTAGATGACCCCGATTCATTTTTGGTCATTGAAGGTTTCTTGTTGCTAGGCAGAATATGCCAAGCATCTCTCTGCTAAAAAATATTTTTATTAATTAGATATCATTAATATTGCCCAAAACTAGCATTTTGAGGGGAGGAGATAATTACTTTTGTTTTTCAATACTCTTCTACCAACGAGAATTATTTTTCAGAGTTTAGTTGTTGTTTTTTGGTCAAGTTTGAGTTTCGGAAATGTCGGTTGGCTTTAAAAATGGCGCCTGCATAGCTAGACAACTTTCCTTGAATTCTTTCGTGAGTATATATTATTATTATTTTTGTTAAACTTGCAACGATGTTGCTATTATAAAAAATTAAATATGAAAAAATAATACTCAAAACTCTGTTCGCTGCTTTCCCCTGTGAGCAATTTGAATATTCAACTTCCTTTGGCTAAATCAAAACATCCCCATAAGGAAATATGTGACCTACATGGAATAAGCTTTATTCACAATTGGGTAGATACATGACAAACACTATAGAAAACCGAGATCGGCTGTATTGTACTGTGTTAGTTTAAATGCTTGGAAAAGTATGATACATAGTATAGATGCCTGGGTTAACATACCATTTTGAGATCACACACACGAACGCACACAAACACACACAATGTGTTTTATTTTATCATTCTTGGTTATTCTCCTGTCATGTTTTGTGTTTTGGTCTGGTTTTAATCTGGTCGATTTGTCTGTATGTATTGTCATTTTGATCATCAATTGATGTCAGCTATTGTCGCCTGTTTTCATTGAATGTGTCAAGGCATGAACTTGTATCTTGATCTTGCAAGAGGAACTCTTGATTACAGTATATATCAATAACTAGGCATTTCTATTAATATACTGGGAATCATCTGAGAGCTTCGTCTCTATTATAAAAGTAGATTATTTCCAAATGAAATTTTGAAACAGCGCCACCTGGGGTCGAATCACCCCAAACGTGACAACAAACCCCACTCTCCCTTCCGGTATAACTTACTGGCAACAAGTAGTAAGTAGTATGTGCAAAAAACGTGTTTCAATCCAACCTTGACCCAATTGTAATCATCTTAACTCGCAGATGATTGATCCATAATTACTCGCAATGATTGCAATTACTCCCAATTAGAGAAACCAGCATTTATTTCATATGTATCCCTTATGAATACGTGTATTGTTATCCTTTTTTGGAGGCCGCTCGGGGTTTGAACCTGGGTACCTGTAGCCTGCTCAGAGAGAGCATCATTTTAAGAATGGGAAGCACATTTCGCCTTTCAACAAGGTGGGCTGAGCTTGAGCCCCCTTCGCTCCTATGGCAACCCAACCCGATCATGCATATTCACACGTTCACCTAAACTCGCCTCGGCCTCTCCGGATGGATGGAATGGGGGTGATGTCAGCGCGTGAGCCCCGTGGAACGCCGCGTGCGTGTTCCCCACCATGATTGTGGTCTCGACGACGTCTCGGTGAGAAAAGCCAGCCTCGCTTCGGACCCCTCCGTACCGCCTGCCCACCTCTCCCCTCCCTCACATGTCAGGCAAAGGTGACTTTCAGGCAGTTTGTTGGAGAGGCGCAAGGATGTGCGCCGTGGCCGAGCGGACCGCCCAGGCTGTGCGTGAGGAGGACGCACGCGAGCTGCCAGGTAGCCGAATTGTCATTTAAAAAAAAGGAGCCCCCCAAATGTGCCGTTCGTTTTATTAGGAGCCACCGCCACCACCACGACCACAATCCCCACCATCCCCACTATCCTCATCCCCATCCCCAGGAGCAGCAAGGCGAGCGTGTCATGTGTTGCAGGCTTTCGGGGAGCGCTCACAAGCAGATCAGAAGCACCACCCGGGGCTGCTCTTTTTGCCCAAGCGATCTGGATTGCTTCCATTTTCGCTCCGTGGCATAATGGACAGGTTGCATTCGTCCATGCGTAAACGCCTCTATAGTTTACCCCAGCATATCGGACACAAACCGTCCATCATGGGCGAAGGAGAAGACGCGGACAAGGACACGCGAAGGAAGAGCATCCGGATGAAACCCCTGCCGTCGCCCACCTCCGGGGGCAGCTGTAGATGCTTGGGGGAAACCAGGAGCGGCGAGTCGCTCATTATGGAGACCGACATCGGGAGACCGATCAAGACCAGTTCCAATGGAGACTGTCGGAGGTTCAGGGGCAGCCTCTCGTCCATCACCAGTCGCCATGTGCACGACTCGGACTCGGCGGAGGAGAGGCGTCTCATCGCCGAGGGGGACGTCACCCCGAGCGAGGAGAGCCCCCCGAGGGTAATCGGTGAGGGCGCCACGGAGCAAGGCGGCGCGCAAGGGGCCGGCGGGGGGGACGCTTCTTCCAGCGGCGGTGGAGGTGGCGGTGGAGATGGAGGTGGCGGTGGAGGTGGTGCACCCCCGAGCGAGTCCCAAGCGGACAGCCGGCCCGGCTTCATAAAGTTGGATGGGATTGATCAGATATTGCCCGACGACGAGCGCTTGTACCAAGCCGGCTTCATGCACCGGCAATTCGGGGCCATGCTCCAGCCGGGGGTCAACAAGTTCTCCCTGAGGATGTTTGGAAGCGAGAAGGCGGTGGAGCGAGAACAGGAGCGGGTTAAATCGGCAGGATTTTGGATTATTCACCCTTACAGTGATTTCAGGTAAGTAGAACGCACTCTGTCACTTTGCAATGTGGATGTCTTTTGATCACTTCGACCCCTATTTTTGGGGGGTGATAAGAATATATTCAAGAAACATAATGGGAAAAATCAAGCTCAGGATAGTATAGAATATTATTTTTATATGTAGTTGTGGCTGTATAACTCCACTGGTTGCAGCCTTCCAGTGTAGAGTTTGTATGTTGCTTTGTTTTCTTCGAGTACACTGGTTTCCTCCTCTATTCCAAGAGATTAATTCAGGTTTAAATTGTCCTCACGTTAACTATAGAGTCAATATTTATTGCACATGCTGTGCAGGTGGTTACAACCTGTCGATTTTAAACTCCTTGCATAAACTCTTGTGAGCCGTAATAGGCCCACTCACCTTAGGTTTTCTACCTGAGCCTATTACAATGAACACTGATTCTCCCCAGTTCATTTTTCCCCATTTAATGTTAGGAAATATATTTAAAATAAGCAAAGGTCTCTCCGTCATGCGGAACCTAGGTTTGCTTAAAATGCATGTTATTCTTGAGAAATCTACATTTAATGCATTCTTTCCCAAGCAGGAAATTTAGTCAGTTCAAAACAATTGAAACCTATTGGCTAATTTCTCCCTAGACTTTACGAAGCATGCGGAATTTGTACGAGGAGTACACTTTATATTTTATATTGAAAGTTATTACACATATTTAAATTTAAAAACCTCAACTGTAAGATTAACAGCAGCAGTATTTTTGCCATTATGCAGATCCCTTAGTGCCCTTGAGATTGTTATTGGCCATATGCATCTTGATTGATAACCACATGAACAGCTTGGCCTTTTATTTTGGCTGGGTACACTTTTGTAAGGCAACCCAATACTTTTGAACACCATCTGTGTGATTTGTGCATATATATTGTCAAAAAGAAAAATATTATGAATATGAAAAAATAATAACATTTGAAAAATGTCCATATAGCTTGTTAGGAAGTAATGAAAATGCCCCACCTCCTTCTACTTGCTCATTTCCTGTAGCTCGGTAATTAAGGAGGGAAATATTTAATTACAGCCAGTGTCAGATTTAGTTCACCGGTGCAGCAATTCACTGAAGCTACAATGTGATTCTGGCAAATTTCCTTTTTTTCACATTAAATCTTGTTTCATTAGCATATGATTGGCCATGAATGAATCTCATCATAGTATTCTTACTGTATAGTACTTATTAAAGTGTTTCTAACAAGATTTGTTACTGTGAGAGATATGCATACACTTTATATAGTGAACATATGCTTGGTTTATGGAAAAAAAGGCTAAATCAGATTATCATCTTCTCCAGTAAATGAATATTTATCATAATGTCAGACATCAGTGTTGGGTTTAATTTTGATTTAAGTGCAATTTGTCTTCTCAGTGAGTGAAAAATAATAGCATGAAATTGGACTAAATGTGGGACAGGTGTATAGAGAGTGTAAGAAGTCTAGTCATCCGTTATTGCCACTGCTGATCCTTGTGTGGGGGGTCATTGGGGGGGATACGTATTGAGTTTGGTCCAGGATATATCCTGGATATGTCACCACTCCAGTCCATCCAAAAGAATGGCATGAAGATCAGCTACCATTACCTACATGGTTTGTTGTTTTCACTCAACCATTTAATGTCAGCCTTTCTGATACTGGAACTAATATTTAAGCATTTTTTATACAGCTCTTTACTTGAAAATCCATGGCAGGAAAATAATAACAAGGTATGTGAAGGTTATGTTGCTGCAAGTTTTCATTTAACTTTCAGACATGCTAGAAGTTTCCCGCACTCTTTGATTTTTGATAAAAATATTTCTAAAGTGCTAAAAAGTTTTTGAGAAAAGTGTTAGATTTTGTACGTATGTTTCTTAAAGTATCATCACAGACAGACCATTTTAGTACCGAGTAAATATTATATGAATACCAGACTTGGTCTATGGGACACTGAATAGCAGGGTGCCACTGTAGTTTGAACCAATTAAAGTTACACAGATGGCCATTTTGGTCATGCTCCTTCCTTACTGTTTGACCCTCTTGCTCTGCCGATTTCTTTTGCTCTCTTACTCACCGTGTTAAATGTCACCAGAGAGGCTCATTTGGGGCTCGGGGAGAGCGTCCTCATACCAAAAGGTCAGAGGTTTGGCTCTGGCCCTCGGTTTTGAAATGTCTTTTTGAGGGGGGATGCAGAAACAGGCTGTGGTACTGCTCTTGCTGCATGCAGATGATGCTTTATGTGTTTAAAGCTCTGTGAACAAAATCTAGAAATAAAAACATACTGATAGGCTCCTCCAAAAAGGAGGAAAAAAAACAAAGTTAACTTGGTACCCAAAGTTGGTATGTTCTTTCCGACTAGTAACAGGGAAAAGGCAAGGAACACCACTTTTAATGCACCATTTCACAAGTAAATGAAACTATAATGGATCATTACTGAGCTACCTCTCCGAGGAAATCCATGTCATTAGTCGTTTGTCATTAAAGTAAAAGAAAAGTTTTTTTTCCTGAAATAATGGGAAAGTTAGATGCAAGTAGCAATGGCGTGCCATGTCAGAGAAATGACACTTACACGTCAAGATGACTTTCAGCTTGTATTTGAGTTTTAATGCGCTGAGGGGGAAATGCTACTTTGGACACCTACATTCTCCAAAATCAGGATGAACATGAGACAAGATGAGCTTAATTAAACTACACAGGGATCTGAGTGGGACCTTTTTAATGGGGCCGGCAAAGAGAAGGGTCGCTGTGACGAAAAGTTTTATTCCCATGTCTGCATCAAAGCTTTAGTGCTATAAGCTCAAATTAGAGTGTCACAAGGAATCTCGTAGTCGTCACCGCGCCAGAATTCGGCAGAAATCTTCCCTTGTCAAGTATTGTGTAACACTAAGAAGCGGGGAGGAGCGGTATCCAGCCATGGAAAAAGACGGATTAAAAATGGCATCATAATCCAATCTACAGCTTCATTTTCCACATCCAAAGCCCAGCAGTCGCCTTCCGCGAGATGCGGTCAACGACATGGTGACACTGAGCACCCTAAAAAAGATTCTTTTAAACGAGAAAGCCTTTTAAGACCACTTGAACCAAAAATATCTGCTGATAAGAGTTGTTATTCCTGTTACTCCACATTGTGTCGCATTAATACTTATCAATGCTACTCTAAATATCCGTGGTCAATCTGTGAGGGTCCAAATTGTGATCTGGAATTTGATTTCTTAAAATTTGTACCGATTTCTACGAGCCAAGTTCTTGCTAGATACACAGCCTTCCATTTTAAAATATTTGAACAAGAAAATGGGTTTATTTGGGAAATTGTTTCAACTTTAAAATGAACATTTAGTTTTGTTGTTTTCTCCTTCATCCACTGTTGTAACCTAATTCTAGTTGAGCTCCCCAAGTGGCTTTAAAATCAGTAATGTCTCATTGACTTTTAATTACTTGAATTGCACGCCATTTATTTTAGAGTAGTACCTCCGAGCTGTCTGCCTGTATATAAATAAAAGACGGAAACAAAGTGGTTTCAAAGAACCGCTGAGAGGTTGGAGGGATTCACTTGCAGACTCCTGCAAAAGGGATTTCACTGATTGACAGAAAGTGGAGGACGACCAAGGCACATTTCCCATATTAGGGCCAGGGGGCTTAACACAATCTTGGCTGTAAATGAAGGGAGGAAAAAGTTAGAATGTGTAACACTTTCCTTTCTCTTGGGGAAAATGTGAAAGACTTTCCAACAGGTGTGTTTTGAAAACTCCAAATCATTAGATATTTAAAAAGCACTCTCTCATTGGAAGGCTACATCCTAATATTGTGCCTCGTTGTTTGTCTGGAGCCCAGCACACAGGGCTGTGGCATTGATAGAATACATCCGGATATTTCTCTGAGCAAAGAGAAAAAACAGCTGGTTTTCATCTAGAGGGCTCATTGTCTGAGCAGGGAAACATTTGTCCACTCGGCATTGAACATTGGATCTACTACTGCTGAAGATCTAAATAATAGTAATGATCATAATATTGTCATGAGATTCTTCCATAGCATTTTAGTATCTCTTTGAGGCCATCATAGTCCTTCTGGAAAATGTTCGGCTAGCTCAAGCATTTGTATAAGACAAGAAGCGAGTGCTGTGTGTCTACCTCGGGAAGGAACGACAACCTTGGATATTTCACAGCGGTTGATCATTGCTGATTTGAGTGTGTTTTGGTATTGATTTGTTTGGCTCTGAAGGATGGCAGTGAGCATGCCATTGTCGAGTGTATTGAAAAATGAGATGTGTGGACACGCACTGTCGTGATGAAGGGTGCTGTGGCTCTCTTTCGATGGTGGTTACCTTACAAAAAGGTTAAAGGTAGATTGTAAAAGCCTCTCGGTGTAGCTATATTATGCATCAACCTTCCGTGTAATGACACCTTTTGATGTTTATGAGACTTGCTAGCAAGATTTAAATGTTTTAATGAGTAACCTCATGACTCTGCCGACTAACAAAGTAGAGCGGATCCTCAGTTATTAATGACATACTGGTCCTTTGGTGGTGGCATAGCCCAAATGTGCCAATAAATTGAAAGGCATCACACATTAGTAAGACATAATCATAGTAAATATTTGTCCCTCCAAGCCCGAGTGGTGGCTCAGTGGTTTGAGCGCCCTGCTGCCGTTGTGGTGGCCTAGGTTCTTTACACACCTGTGTGGATTGTGTCAGGAAGAGCATCTGGTGTAAAACTTGTGCCAAATCTATCATGCGGATGGACAGTTTTGCTGTGGCGACCCCTGAAAGATAAAATGAAAGTCAGTCATTTGTATGACCTCTGTAATATATCAACATTTACAAGTATATAAGCAGCGGAAATTATTGGTGAGGCTCCAGGCATGAGACCACATCCTGTAGCACAAGCCTTAAAGTGGCACACATAAAAAAGTACATGTGTAGATTTAAATATTGCGTCATTTATTTACTGTATGCTTGGTATGGCTTAGTTAAGAACCAGAAAGTGGCCAACTCGCGATAAGCTTGAGCTTGCTTGCATCCTCAACGCTCCCCATATTAGTGGATGTGGAGAGAGAACAATAAGTATACTAGTCACATTAGTAATGTCACACTGTGACCAATTTTAAAACCTATCGTTTGCAGAAATAATTCTTTTCTCAAAGCGATTGCAATCAAAATATGACATACGTCACCCACTTCAACCTTTCACACACTCCGATTGCTATCTTTCCTATGCATGAAACTGTGACAAATATTGAGAAGGACTTTAGTGCCTCTTCAATAGTAGTAGGACACAAAAGAGTAAGTATATTAAAACGATATCAAAAAACCCAGGCTAATGAAAGCAGAACTAGTTCACGGTAATGAAACCCTTTGGATTTAAGACGCATGAATGAACTGAACTACATCATGTCAGCTTTTGCCTTTTAATGGAACAATCTCTCATAGTGCTAATCTGCAAAGAGGTGCAACACACTCAGGTTATACAGCTCCTGAATAGCCGGCCACCGCCCCTTCCCCCTAACCAGTTTATGTTGAATAACTCCCTCGTTTAATTTAGCAACAGTTAAACGTAGGGATTACAGAGAGTTCTGGCCCAGTCCCGAAAGTATGCTAGTCGAAATAGGCTGCCCACTCTCATCCACAAATATTGAGCCAAGAGATTATTATGGCCCAATTTATTTAATGGAGGGAGCCCATACAGAGTGTGTTTGGCTGCAGGGTGGAAGAAGGTTGCCCGTCACTATGGTGGAATGATTGAACGCTACCGTGTGACCTCCCTCACTTTGAACGAAGCAGTGCGAACGAAAGGCTGAACGACTCTAAAAAATTATTTTTTTCATTTTGCATATCAGACATTCGGATTCCCCCACCACCACCACCTTTCCATGCTGATGTCATTTAATGCTGCTTCCCGCATTAAAAGAGTTTAACCTTGTGACGGTAATCTGGAGGCGAGATTATATTGATTGATTGGACATCATATACATTTTGAAAATGGGCAAGCCAGCTGCTGTGGTTGATGTATTTGACTTGCCTAACAAATGTAATGTTGTGTGTCCTTCCCACTCCGTCATCTTCTGCACTGCCACATCAATTTATAATCTCCCCAGGTGTATACACACTCGCCTGCCAAGACCACTTTTAACACCTTCAATACCACAGTTACTTTATATCCAAAAACCCTGAGTTGGGAAAGTTGACGCTCTGAGCAGAATCTGCCATCACTTTAATTTCACTCAATGGTTTGGTTGGGGTCGATTGAGGCAACATTTCTTATGCTTCCATGACAGCAACATTCAATAAGAAATGATTACATTCCCTTTTTTTGCGAGACTTCTGAACTGACAAAAAGATCCAATTTAAACATTTTTCTTCTATCTGCAGACTCCTAAAATCAATTGTATTTTACTAGTGGGTATAACGTTTAAAGGGGGCTTATTAGAAAATGTAATACACTCTTTAAATATTTATATGGAATTGTTCCAGTCAGATCACTTGTGTTTCCAAAAACTCGAAATGTAAAGACTATTATTACCTTGCTATTCAAATCATGATTTGGTAGGCTGAGTCAAAATTCACCAATTTTCTTGTGTTAAAGCCAAAAGCAAAGTCTGAGTACAAAGGTTTATCTTCTACTTGTCGAGATCATGTTTTAGAAGCCAACCAAAGATGTAAAATTTGATGGAAGTGACCTTCAAAAGTCATAACATTTTATTTGCCAATACATAATTTTAACGTGTGTCCGTGTTGGGGTATTTTTAACATATTCAAGTTTGAGTATTACAATTTAAGCAATTGTAACTCAGAGGTTGAAAGATGGATTCTGTCTTGCATGTGGCATGGAAGTGACCTCCGTGGACCTTTTATTTTTTTTTCCTTCTGAATTTCTATTGACACGCTCTATTTCTAGCTGTATGCCATGCATTTATTTCACTGCCACACATGCCATTGATGGTGCAAGGGGAGAAAGAGTTGGGGAAAAGGCAAACCAAACTGGAATTTTTGAGGCTGCTTCCACTTAACATATGAATTGGGCAACATGTGTCGCGGCTTACTGTTATGAAACTGACACCTCACGCTGACTATGACAGCGAACCCCGCAGTATTCTGAGAAATATGACTAATTATTGGTCGTTTTTAAGCCTATTCAAATGTGTGATTATAATTGTTTCAGTAGCTTAGCGGAACACATGATTAATAAGGGAAGGAAATATTCTACATGGAAGTTTTATAACATAATGTACTTGATAGACTTAATGGAGCACCTTCATCTTTGGTAATATTTAATCTATTAAGGCAACACAATGTCCATCTACCCATTGCCTATTCTCTATCTGCTTAAAGTGTAGTTTGTCTAGCACTGTGTAAATGACATCTTTCCTTGCTGTTGACCTCTTCATGTACACGTGCACACCTCAGCCTCTGCTATATCTCGCACACACAGGTTAACCTTTTCAGCTAAGGTCTGTGTCCCAGGTGCATACTCACACCCCTTGTCTCTCTGAAATTGATTTCTTTCTCCCCCTCAACCCACCATCACATACCTCTCCCACTAGACCTGATGAGAAATGGTCGAGATGTGATATGTCGCTTGAGGGGGCTCTCTGCGTCCAAGGAACAGTGCATTAGAAAGCACTTAAAATTAAAAAAAAATATGCTCCCACTGGGAATGGAAACAGTTTGTTAAACCTTAGAAGCAATTAGCAGAATGTGTCCAAAGGCTAAGTAGGTGCTACTTATATGTCAGTAGTCTATTTATATGTCAGTAGTTTATTTATACGTTGACTGTTTACCATAATACCCATGAAAAGTTTGACTAATTTTGATATGAATTGCAAAGTGGTTTCTCTATAAAAAGGCATTTATCAGTTTTAGACAATCTCAATGACACCAGTCAAAGTAGCCTACTAAATAACTAAATACCTCACGGCTGGTATCTAGTTGGCATTCAAGGTTAAAATGGAACCTTTTTTTCTTACATTTGAGTATTTGCACATGGAATTCTACAAAAACAGACAACAATAAGTGTTTTCTGTAAAATTTGGTTCCACTCTCATTCGATGATTCTACGTCAGAATGAAACATTTCTCCCTGGCCCGAAATGATTACTTTTTTTCAATGTATTTCACCTTCCTCTTTGAACTAGCAATCATCCTTCTCATTGACAATAAAACAAAAAAAAAAAACTTGGAAATTCTTTGACTAGGCAATGTATTAATTTTCCCCAAGAAAGCTAATGGAAAAGTATGACTTGCAGAATACTAAGTAGGGGAAATTGGCATTGTAGCTAATAAAGAAATAAAAATACTACATGTTGATTCATTTTGAACCCCAATGAAAATAGATCACCTTGTTGAATGTCTGCACTCAACATGTTAAGCTTTTTTTTTTTTTTTAAAGAAGCTCTGCCAATGTCAACATTGGTACCCAAGTAAAAGAATGCTTGTATCAAATGGAACCAACAGGGTGTCCACTCATGGACCTCTAGAGTCCAATATGCTGGATAAAGAAGTTGACGTGTGTATTTGTGTGACTCATAGATATACTTCCCTGGATCAATTGTGTTTGACTCAGGCCCACCACACGCTGGCTGTCTGCTGCACTCAAACATATGGCCATATTACCGCACACACGCGGCAGTGGTAGACGGCGGCTATTTTTCGTTCTCTTCTGCTATGTGGGCGGACTGCTGATTTATCTTCAACATCATTGTCATCATTGTTTGGAACATGTCCTAGTTTTTCTTCCCCTTTTCTTTCTACACACAAGGACAGACCCAGACACACCACGCATTGGATTGGGATGTAACTGAAGGATAGTGAAGAAATAAAATAATTATCCAGCAGTAATTTAGCATAGTATTGTAATAAGTTACGGTTACATGTACAATATATTGGATGAATTTGGTTTTAATTATATTTAGGTATTTAGGTCCTTGTTGTTGTACATGAATGTGGATTTATCTTGTGGTCACTACAATGGACAGCTATTTAAATGCTGGTTCATTATATTGAAATTCAACAAAAAAAATCAATGTGCACATATATTTTGGGCAATATGAAATATTGGAGCGTCATAGTAACCCAGTTTTCTCATTGCTAGTCGTCAGTTTTAGTAACTTAAGTATCTTCCATGTGCACTTTGGCTTGCAAACACTATTTTGAAGATAGACAAAAAAAAGGCTTTCGTCATTCCCACTCTATTTGGCTGATTACGGTCGCTGGAGTGCTGAAGATAATGACACAGCCCAGAACAAGGGCACGGGGTGACATAGACAGTGTGATCAAATTCCTGCTGTTACTGAGTCTCTACATTATCTTTGCACGTCATTGGTGATCTGAAAAAGGCAGCAAAGCTTGCTGCAATGAAGTACAGTGGAGGTAGATTTTCTTACCTAAAACACATTACGGTTCAGTTCATCATTTAACAAATCATATTTTGAATTGTGTTGAACTATGACCATAAAAAGACAATATATTGAAATTTAGATGAGAAGTTTGTATGCATGGCTATTTCAAAAATGCATTCTTCTGACAAAGCCTTTTGCCTTTCTAGTGAAATTGGTCTAAGAACACCACTCTTTTAAGCCCTGGCTTGTGTTTCCTTCTCCACACTTGTCACCATCTGAACTTTGTGACTTAACCCTAAGGACCTTCTTGGAGATAACAAGGCATCGTGATAAAAGACAGGCACAATTACCAGCAGCCGTACCACAAAACCAGAGAGGTATATGTGGGATAAGTTTAACCAAAAAAAAAAAAAATAGAACTGGTGATAACCTATGATAGTTTTACCTCTGATATCAGCTATAAATCACATTTTTACAGTATTTTTGATTAATTGCCCAACTCTATTAGTGGCACAGGCACTATATGGTGAACTGCACCTCTAGTCTTGGGCAATAAACAGCAATTATCATGGAAAAATCATTACTTATATTGCAGTTACTGTAAACGACTCCTTTCAGAGAACTGCCAACACAGTTTTCTTGGTGTTCCTTGAAAAAACCCTAAACTACCCCAAGACAGTAGAAGATTGAAATTTGAGGGAACCTAATTGATATTTAAATTGAAATATTTGTAGTACCATATTGTGGGAAGCATCTGTGCTTAAGGTGTTGGCAACTACGTTATCTTTTAATGCTCCACGTGTAGGTTATGAAATTAGTTGCAAGCCAGCATTGATGTAAAATAGGTTTAAACTGATGTGTTTCAATCTTCAGTTTTTAAACGACTGGTAAACTACAATTTTAACTGTACATGAACATGTATGCGGTTCAATAACGTTTAAACGTTTTTGACAGATGTGAATGCAAGCATGGCTGCTTGTTTTTCTACTACTAACTCTACACTCTATTGAGCTCAGGAAATTTTCGAATCATCATCTGCATGTGTGAAACCCACTTAATGTTTAAACAGTCTTCCTTCGCATACTCTCTCTCTAGGCTGTATTGACTGACTTGAAGAAATAGCTTCAGACAACAGCAAAGAAAAAAAAAAAAGAAAAAGTGATGTCCTACAACGGAATGACTTATTGATGGGGTTATTTTAGCCTCTTTGGGGAAGGTTCGTTTTACTTTCCCTAGTCTCCCTGCGGCTTTTTAACAAATCCCACTCTTCCCCCACCCTTCCACCGCAGCCTCAGGTTGGGGAGATTTGCCTCAACTTCTGATGAAATCTTCTTAGCGTAGGCTTGATAAAAAACGGCACGCCTCACCTAAATATAGCCACTTGCAACCGCACAGCCCCAGTGTCAGTGATGTGCTCACATTGTGTCTGCTGGCGGTGCTTAGCAAAGAGACACTGGCGTTATGACAGTTCATTGGAGCGGGTGATAACAAAAATAGGATTAACCCTTTTAACCTGCATTCTCTTCCTTGCCCGATGCTTAAACCTTACTGTTTACTAAAAAGCCTGTTTTAAAAAGCAACTGGGTGTTCTTTTATGGGCACTATTTTTGTTGTTGTTCTTACAGATGTTCCTTTTTCAAGTGTGACAGCCTTTTGATAGATTTACTCTGCCCACGGCTAGAAGTTAGTGTGTGTAAAAATGAAGTAATTTTGATTCCCCACCCCAACCCACTTTCTCTATGCTCACGAGAGCCTGACATGCCTCATTGTTATTCATTCCTGCTAATTCATTCTTTCAAACATGGCCGCTGACTTAATGGGGCTGCTGCCCTGTCCTTTTTATTTAACCTTAACGGCAATTAACCATTGTTAAGGTTCTACGTCAGCAATATTGCAAAAAAATAAAGGCCATGGAATAAGAATTTGGCGCCTTACTCGCCTCCTCATCATTGATATTTTGAGCATTTATTCATTCATTTTTCAGCTTTCATTATATGCATTTGAAATTAAAATAAAAAAACATTAATATGAATTTAAATCACTTAGACTTTTTTATTATTACCATTTTTCTTTATTCTTGATCTGAAAAAGTGTTAACTTGAATTGTCTGCTAATCTTATGTACATAGAGGTCATTACTGCTTTGGTCAAAGACCCCAAATCATAAAACAACCCTGGAATGGTGGGCCAAAAATGGATCCTGACACAATCCAACATTAATTAATCTGTAATTATTCCTATGTCCAGTAGCAAAGCCGAACCAAATGTAACATTGCTTGGCTGCCATTAAAGGTGATGCAAAAATAATCTGACTTGCAGCCTTAGGCTACATTACTGATGAGATTTGTGTCATGCTTATGCTAACTGTGCAGGATAAACCCCTAAATGTAACCTTTAAATTGAAAGTACTATGGTGTTGCTATTTGATTGTTGCTCATGGATATTGCTAAACTCAATTAACAATGATATTATTGTGGAAAGCAAAATTTTAATCCAAATCACCCATTGGTAATTGAATTTTAATACAGGACTGGTTATTGTTTGCACGCCTTCTTTATCTAGCCCAAAAAAATAAACTGATATTGTGGATTGAATTTTCTTCCCTTTAAAGAAAAGATATCCCACTTTGCAGTTATGTTTGTCAATGTTAAACATAACAAGAAGCCTCATTTGTCTGGATATAATGTGACGCAACCAACAAAGCTCCGCTTGGGTAGAAAAATGTGGGCAAATAAGTACACATTTTGAGCAAACAAATTAATCATTCATTATGCAAAGTCAGATCAGTTTCAGTCACATTTGCAAAGCACAATAGTTTTCCAGAGAAGCTTGTGGAAGCTGACAAATTACTGCCCCATGTAAGATGCCAATAGTTAGAGTATGGTTTGGTATAAAGCTTGAGAGAATGTACACCGCCCAAATATCTGTTTATATTCTGTATATTTAGATGTTTATTCCTGGTTAAAAATAAAGGTAATGATTGACATGTACATTGGTCACTAAAAGCAATCAAACAATCAATACTAGTTTAAGGAAATATAGTGATAACAGAATGGAGACTATAGAGAAGGTATGGGCAAACTACAGCCCGCGGGCCACATCCGGGCCGCTAGGCCTTTTAATCCGGCCCGCCGACGTTGTCCAAATAGTATTTTACAGCCCCTCATCTTTTTAAAATTACATTTTAATATTTCTTAATACATTTCTTTTCAATTGACTTTGTACTTTAAGACTTTTGACTTTAATGATGGGTGATGAGTATGTTAATATTTTAGTCATTTTTTTCTTCTTATGTTTCATATGTACTCTTAACGGATACACTTTTTTATATGTATCGTATCTTGTGCTGACCCGGCCCATCTGTCAAATTTTTAAAGTCAATGTGGCCCCCAGGCCAAAAAAGTTTTCCCACCCCTGCTATAAACTATATGCCCTTGCCTTTGGAGACTGCATACTCGAATGTAGAGAGTCCGTGCAACTGTCCCTCGCGCCTCCATTTCAATATAGGCTGGCCACAAAGGAAAATTGCGTGTCCATTTTGGGCTCTTTGTGCCAGTCCTCGCAGGTAAACGTGGCCGGCAGGGTGAGGAGAAAGAGAGAGGCTTATCGTGTAGTCCGCGGCACTCTCACGGTGACAACACGTTTCCGTCGGAGAGTCTGGCCCGGCTGCTACCTCGTCTCTCCAGAGAAGGGGAAAATGTCAGTGAGCCCTTCATCACAACTTCGACCTCCCTGTACCGTAACAAGCCAGGCGGGAGGAAGTCAGACACTTCATCTTCTCAGCCCTTATTCTAAGTTAGATTGTCCCAATAATGTCGACCATATGACTAAGGATTGTTTCTTTCTCCTTAAAGGCAAAAAATTTAGGCTCAAGAACCTCCCGCAACCCTTGTGAATGAATGAATGAGTGAATGATCAAAATTACAATCAGGAATTGAAAAATTAGCAATTTTCACCTCAAAACACATGCCAGAATCTGATATTTTAACTTAAACCAGTATTTTTCCAATTTAATTCATGTGTTCATGCTTCCTTTTTCATGTGATACATTTTATACTGCAATTTTCTATATAAAAAGCCCCAAATCTTCTCATCTTTAATAGATTTTAATTATATTTTAACGACTTATATTTCATATGTCACTTACATTATAAAAATATATATTAATGAAATAAACTCACTTTTTTAAAAGGACATTTGTTCTGCCCTCACTGCTAAATTAATTCATTTTTATCACACCACTCGCAAAGGTGTTATGCCTTTTAAATGTCTGTTGTTTGTATTTATCGAACAATCTTCGATGTGAGGAGTCAACAGTGCATAAGAAAACACTGTAAACGGATCTTGGCTAAATTTAGGTGGTCTGACCTCCATTAGAAGGCAGGAACATGAGTGGCAAAAAAAAAAATCCAACAGAGCCATGAGTTTTTACGGTACACGTGGGATTTTTTTGAACACATGCACGCAGATGCTCAAGTAACACCATTGAAGGACACCTTTCTGCCTGTGATAGTTGTAGGGGACACAAAGTCTTTTAAAATGGCGCATGAGTCCTCTGGGGGAGAGGTCATTATCACCCTTGTATGGATGTACAGATGTACTGGACCTAAACTTGTAGTTTTAAGATGGAGGACTCTTAGTAAAGTTTGTGGTGTATAGTATGTAACAGCCATGGTAATATTAAATATACTATTTTTAAAATATCTACCAACATTGGAACACTTTAGTTTAACTTAATCAAGAGGGTTAAGTGAATGAAATTTTGTTAAACACAAACACTGTTCATTGTCAGGGATTTTTTTTTTTGTATATAACCAAAATTAAGTGAGGCACCATTGGCTAGATGAAGCTGATTCGTTGAGAAGTGGAGACAAAATACTAATGAGGAGACATGACAGGACTAAGGGGACACAACAACAACAGCAATTAACATGAAAGAAAACTAAATGCTTAAGACAAAGTTGTGCACGTCCAAAACATTATCATAGTTTGATTAAATATGAGCAGAGCAACCTAAAAAAAAAAAAAACGAACAACAACAACCAATCATAACCATAGTTTTAGGCCTAGCACGATTGTAGAAGTCTAATAAATATTCATGCCTTGTAGTATATGCACTACAAGTACAAATGTCATTACCTGTGTATGCATTTCCTCTTTTGAAGATTTTCTTCTTCTCCGGGGGCTTCCCGTCCCAGCGCGAGAAAATTTGGTGGTGGTGAGGTCTGTCTAAATATAACGCCACTTGACAACAAGCTGAAACACCAGATACCCTTTTTACTTTGAAGAATTCCAATTACTGTCACTGTTTTCTCTCATGTGTGTTGTGTGTACGTGTGACATAGGGGTTTATGTACATGAGGACTTGGATTCTCTTGTAAAATATCATCTATGCGCAGTGTAACTCTATTCAGCAGTCTGTGCAGCTTTGTATGCATCGTTTTTTGTTTCATAAAGACAGGAAACATAAACAAGTTATGTGTTTGGACCAGCAGAAAGTTTGCATTTCTCTGAATTTGCTTATTTTGGTTGTCACGGTGTCAAAAGCAATGGAAACTCTATTGCACCACTATTGTCCACTAAAATTGAACAGTTTGTACAGCACAAAAGCAGTAACATTATTTTAATCGTTTCTAGTTATCAATTTCAGAATGCTACCATCTTGTAATCCAGTTTAATGGTGATGATTGACGAGTGACCAATTAATTTTGGAGTACTAGTCGTATGTTACCCTGCGATTGGCTGGAAATCAATTCAGGGTATTCCCTGCCTGATCCCCGTGATTGGCTGGGGTATGTGAGGATAAGTGGTATATAAGCTGAATGAATAACTAGTACTATGTTAAGTGTTGGATTCAAAGACCTAACAATGAGACTTCAATTAGTGAATCTACTAATTACTTACACAGCATGTAGTGACTAACATTGTGCATACCAATGAAATTCCAGGAATATAAAATAAAAAATTAAATAAAATAAAAAACAATCAATGGTACCGCATGTCAGGTCAGGATACATGACCTAATCTACCTGCTTCTCATTTTGCATCCAATTATTGAAACGTAGACTGATAGACGACCTTGCAGTGATGAAATAGACCAATTTCCCTGTTGATTGCAAAGTGTGATTTCTGTTGTATTGTTATATCCGCTTTGTGAAGGGCCCTGCATTTGTACTTTCCTGTGGCTGCCCGTGACATTTATTTCAGCGTAGCATGAATCAAGCATTGAATCAATAGTCATCAGTGCAAAGTGAAAGTTCTGTAATTAATAGGTGCGGTCTTGCTAGCTCGCAGAACAATGGAGTTGTGTCCCTTCACCCTTGTTTTGTACCTACACGATATGTATGGAAGCTCCCTGTCTTGAAATTGCTTTGGCCCAATGACAGCTCCTTACAGCCCAGTTAAAGATGGGTAAATCATGCGAGGTCGTTGGTGCGGCGGACAATGCCGGAACTCCCTTCAGCCTTTCTTATTGTGCATTCTATGAAGTATCTGGGATATATCACCCTTAACACAAAAGACCCAATCTGGATTCGATTACGGAGTGGGCAGTAGACTGCAATTTATACCAAAACGCTCATGCTCGGAAAGATGGACGAGTTCATGGAGTTGTTCTATAATTAGCAGTTAACCCACGCTGACCTTCCACTTCAGATTTACTGACCAAACAGCAAATTACTTTTATGTTGAGTGACTGTACATTCTTGGCTTAAGTATTTGTGTTTACATGTGAACAATGATCCAAAGTTAATCCATACTTATCCGTTGCTGGATTAAATGTCATGTATGGAAACTAATATGGACAACAATTGGGATGTAAATGGGATGTTTCAAGATCTTTTAATCCATGTTGGTGTCAAGTATGCTTTCCAAATGTGCACCATTGTCCATATTGGGTAGTTTCATAATCTAAAATGTTCCTTTTCTAGTTTACCAATTTCATGGTTAAAGTTGTTCAGCTTTTAACCAAGAAGTGGAATGATCTCAAACTTACAAGGACAAATTCCTTATGTATATTTGTCCATTTTTCTCTCCAAACAGGTTTTACTGGGACTTGACCATGCTGCTCTTGATGGTGGGCAACCTCATCATCATCCCCGTAGGCATCACCTTCTTCAAAGATGAAAACACACCTCCCTGGATAGTCTTCAACGTGGTCTCTGACACATTCTTCCTCTTGGATCTCGTGCTCAACTTCCGAACCGGTATCGTCAAGGAGGACAACACGGAGATCATTCTGGACCCGCAACAAATAAAGATTAAGTACCTTCGCAGCTGGTTTGTGGTGGACTTTATCTCCTCCATCCCGGTGGACTACATCTTTCTCATCGTGGAGACGCGCATTGACTCCGATTTCTACAAGACGGCGCGCGCCTTGCGGATTGTCCGCTTTACCAAGATCCTTAGCTTGCTTCGCCTCCTCCGCCTCTCCAGACTCATTCGGTACATCCACCAATGGGAAGAGGTAAGAAATTAACCCGCGAGTTGTTACTGCACATTGTCTTTAAGGGAAGGTGGGATGTTGAAAGTTTATTTATGCACTTGCAATTATACACCGAGCATGAAGAAGTTCTCTTTTGGCATCTCGGTCACTGGTGAGATAATAAAACCAAAACGTTGATTGGCATTTTTCCCCATGTGCCCATCCACAGAGCAGTGGGACCACCGATCCCGTAGAGAGTTTTTCATGAAATGAGGGTGATTGTAATTGCAGCATATATTTAAAAAGTTCCCGACACTTCGACCGCATGGATTGAGTTTAGTCTCCATGGTAAAAGGTACAAAGAGAAAGCTGCATTTTGGGGTTGTGGACTTAATAGAATCATGAGAAACACGGAGGAATATGAATCCACATCAAAGTTAATTGTTTCTATTTACATCTAGGTATTAAGTACTAATTTAAACATTGAGTAAACATGTCCACTCTCATGAGCACATAAATAAACCCTAACTAACCCTAACCCTGTCAGCTCGTACATAATAACACATAATATTAAGGTTGTTTCCATACACATTGTCTTAATTGTTAAGTCTGTTAACAAAACACACAATTAGATTTTTTGTTTGTTTTTGTGGCTGTCAAATGTCAGCAGAAAGGTGCCCCTCACCCAATCTTGATCATTTTACAGATACATATTTTAAAAAGGCTTATTATTTTGCATACCATGTGCAATCACAGTTGACTTCATGCACTGCCAATCAATGCGGCTCCGCTCATATTATTTATAAACAACTTTGAGTGCAAAAGGATGCAGTGATTTTTAAGTAAGCCATGTTAAAGTGTAGTTTTCCCACCCAAAAAACGGTTCTGCCTACAAAATTAAGTCCCTATAATTAAACCCTTTTCTTCATTCACCAATTTATACAATGTAAACACCTACAGTATTTGTCAATATACAACCATTTCTATTATTAAACTGTCTCCATCCATATACTTGCGTATAATCTAAATATCCATGTTTCCCATAATTATTTTCTAAAAAAAACTTCTTATCCCTTTAGGTAAACATCTTAATCAAACGATGTTGGCCTCCATCTGTGCATTTGTGGACATTGCAAACAAAGCCAGAATGCACTGACAGCTTAACAACAATATAAACACATCAATCAATTGTCTTGTTTGCGTAATCAAAGCACTCATTTAGACACCTTCACCTGTCTGCATGACAGCAATCGGTAAAACACTGAATAGCAACTGATTGCTAATCAAAGCACCCTTTCACCAGACCTGCCCATCGTCCTTTCTCTCACAGGTTCCCTGTTATTAAACATCTGTCATGCATGCACACTGTGGATCTATTTTGTGGTGAAATCAATCTCTGTGATGCCATTTAAAAAGGATGCAAAGTTCACAAGAATAAGTCGGAGGAGAATCCCCCATCCACCCTCCGTTCATGCCCTTTGGCATCATGGGATATTCTGTCCAGCCTTTGTCTGACAGGACTTGGCTCTCATACGAAAAGAGCAATTGTGTGTTGGAAGCAACAGATTAAAGATCGAATTAGTTAACAGGCTAAATAGATGATTAAATAATACTAACAATAGGTTACCTAATGGGTGGCATAGTTGAATGACAGTTGAGAAATTAGCCTTACATATGACGATGTTATGTTTGGTTTTTGTAGAGGCTGAATTGCCTCTACTTTTTGTGACCTTAAAATCCCCAAAAAGTACTTTGAGAAAAAATATTTGCCCATTTTCAAACTCTAGTAGTCACACTTAGAAACATATTCAAACATATGTAAATATCAAAGATGAACAAGGAAAATCTGAAATGCATTTTTTTAAATTGTGAGTTTCTTTACTGGGGGAAAAAAATTCAAGGCTACCTTGCCCTGTGGAAATACACAGTTTTTTTTTCACCAGTTGTTTTCTAAGCATTTCAGCAACATTAACCACAGAAGAGAGCGTAACCTCGCATGAACAGCTGCCATTTGCATGTTTGATGTGGCCGCTTGGTAGCGTCTGAGTATGCTCACTGATGAACGCCAGTTAGGCAAAACCAGTTAGGCAAAACGATTAAAAGGCCAGCTTTGCCTCAATTCGAGCCTACTCTAGAAGCAAGCTCACAAAAATGTCATGTGTCATACAGCAGAATAACTTGTCACCACCTGACTGCCTCTTTGACTTTTCCCCATCGACGTCCTCGCCCTATTTGAATATTTTGGGGAGGAGGACACCTCACGTGGTGCTCCTGTCTGACCCCTTGAATGTCGATTTTTACCGTTAAAAGGGAAGGAGGTTATGCCGGTGCATCGCGTGAGATTCTCAGACTTCAAAATTCATTCGATTTGTCTGTTGGATTATTTCAGGCCACTGTAGTTCTATCTTGGAAACAAAACAAATTTATGAATCCAAAAACATTAAATTGGATAGATTGTAGTTTTCCGATAAATAGTCAAGGTTTTTTTTAACCCGCCTTGAAGCATGGGGGGTCAATAAAAAAGCGACATTTTTTTTCATCTATGTTTGCCCATTCACATATATTAAGTAGTCCTTGAGATACAAACTTAATGCTCGTATCTCATTGGAAATATTAGCTCAGAATTCTACTCGTATCTCAAATCTATCGTATGTCGGGGCACTCGTATGTCAAAGTATTACTGTGCACAGAAGAATATATTCTTGGCCAGGGCATATTTTCTTGATGCAGTGTTGTTGGAATGCAAAAATACTACATAGTTTGAAGAGATATTTTCTCTACATGTAAAGAAACAGTGTACCAAGATGTATGTGTGTAAGTAATAGGGCATGTTCATGGTACTTATCTCTCGTAACAAGATTGAATGCTATACAGCACTGCGCTATTAAATGACAACTACAGAAATGACACGCTCACACACTGAAAGAATAAAGTAGTACTATATGTTGCATGTTAACGCTATGAATAGCACTGTTGTAGATGTACTCGTTTTTGCTATTGTTTGAGTTTAATTTTCTCCCCACAAAGGAGTCACACAAAGGACACTTGCGGGATATGTTTGACTGCAGCAAAGATGAATACTGCACAGTGCATCATTTAATACTGCAGGGAGTACATTTTAACATTAAAATCGCTCTCTTATTTTCTGGGATTTTCTTCTGTTTAGGAATTCAAGATAAGGCGATTGAATGTGACAGTGTGTAATACACCCACAGAATTTTCCATTTATATCATGGGCAAGGACAAGTTTCTGTAACTGATATGAGGATCATATTTTAGAGTTTTGCAGGATTTAAATTAACCAGTAACTTGAAACTGATTCACTGAGGAGACACAACTCAGGACATTTTTTTGTTCTATCAGTAGATAGCAGCTAAATTGCCTTTGCTCAGACCGAAATGCAACTGAGGAGAATCAATTTTGATGATTGCCTTTTTTGACCTGAAAGACATTTGTTGCTGTGGCAAAAACTGTGATGGCATGGACAGTACAAAATCATCTGGTTACACTACTTCATACATTCAATTTTAATCTGGATAAATCTGGATAAAAATCCCATTTGGGCTAGCAGTCTGAACAAGGCATTGGTGATTTTTTTAAACATAATTTTACAGATTTTGTTGTTGCAGATTTTTTTTGTTAACTCCTGATGCTAGCATGGAAATCCAACAAATTCTACTGATGCGCACATTGTGCATGGAATTGTATTTTACATGTTCCCTCAGCTGTCCCCCGCCCTAGACGCGAGTTATAACTACATGTCCCTAGGTGGGGCGCACTGTTAGAAGCCCAAAGCACAGACATGTTGGCACATCATCACAAAAGAGTTGAAGTGTCCTTGCGCATGCTACTTGACCCCCAAACCGCTTCAGCCGGCCATGCCAGGAGATAAAGAGAGGGGGTCTTCATGGGTCAAAGCGGAGATAGACGTTTTTGGCGATACACTCTAATCAACTCGTTTGTTTTAAAGGACAAAATCTCTTAAGTTTCACATCCGATTATAACAATTGTTGTATAGATAATTAAATAAGTCAGTTTCACCATGTTTGAGAGATAAACTCGGCATAATTCAAGATAATTAAATAAGTCAGTTTCACCATGTTTGAGAGATAAACTCGGCATAATTCAAGATTATGATGTTATCAAATATGATGGAATTGTTTACAGTGATTTGTTATAAATGGACCGTTGATGCTTATAATTAATAACCATTTCGGATGCAATATTTATTACATCACTAGCATTTACAATAGCATTTGGTCACAGACGTTAATTTTAAAGATAAAATATCACCTCGTACAAAATTATCTTTTGACCACGTTCAGGTCTATGAAACCAGACTGAAAGTTTGTTAGGTTTATTGCTGTACAACCTCAGATGTACGTGAATGCTTTATAAGAATATCGAGAAAAGTTCCAGGACTAGCATCGGTGTTACTGGAGCAACCTGCCTACCCACCTCACCTGGCTCCAGGGGTTCATCTTTTACGACATGGATGATATCAATTTTTCCATTAACGATAAATGGCAAACGGGCTTTCACATGTATAGCACTTTTCCATCTTCAGGGCAATTAAGTACTCAAATGTCAACTCATCCACCGACTAATAGTGCCGCATGAGAAAGCTCTGTATGATGTGTTTAGAATTCAGACAAATTTCTTTGAATAGGATAAGTTGGAAAACTTAATTTGAAAATAAAATATAGGCTTGAACCTTTCCTAAGTAGTGCTACATAGTGAAGTATTATAAACCACCTGTTGGTTATTTGATAGATGAACCCTAGTTGTGTTTCTGTTTAATTATGTTTGCCAGGTAACAAATTATTAATTTAATCGGAATGACAACACCATGAAAATCAATGCAAAAATGCTTTCTGGATTTTATCGCTCAGCTGATTGCTATTATCTCAACCATCACAATCTCAATGATCGCGTTTTTGTGGATAAGTGTAGTCGTCATAAATTATCTCCCATTGCGTCAACTTTAGCAAGACAACGTTTTATTACAAATTAGTCACAATGTCTCACTTCTTTGTACCTTTGCCGATGTTACATGCATTTTGAGTCATTTAGTTTGGATTTAACATTCAAGGGTGACCTTTCCCTCACTACTGACCAACATTTTACCTTCCTTTTTACTGTGACACCAAATAGCTACAATTTGTTCTCAAAAAGCGAATCATGACTACACAGACATACGCGCATAATCAGCATCTTCCCTTTTTGTCAGCTGCCTATTGTCACTTGTCTCCGGGATAAAAATAAGACTGTGACCGGATATTCTACTCAGCGGAGTTGTCTCATGTTGATGAACCACTGACTTGGATATGATTAGTCATCCCGTTAAATCAGATTTCGGGCAGTACGCTAACGACTGAGCTCCGAGGACGGCCTCTCGCCACGCCTGTTGCTTTCTTCCGCACAACCGTTTCAACTGAAAAACCCTCTAATTGTTTTACTAAATGTGGTAGTGAAGACCACATGAAGTATTCAAAAAGGAAAATGATGTGATGAAGAAAAATAATTTACTATTTTTTTTCTTACCAATGTATTTTTGCACCAAGAGCAATACTTTTTTCCATATCTATCTATCTATATATATATATATATATATATATATATATATATATATATATATATATATATATATATATATATATATATATATATATATTAAATATATATATATATATATATATATATATATATATATATATATATATATATATATATATATATATATATATATATATATATATATATATATATATATATATATATATATATATATATATATATATATATATATATATATATATATATATATATATATATATATATATATATATATATATATATATATATATATATATATATATATATGTATATAGATATATATTTTTTCTTTTGTAAGTTGAACATTTAGTAAGTAGTACTTTATATTTAAATACTCAAATTAGTTCTATGGTCCCCACAAAACTTACCAACTACATAAACCCTTAAACTTCATCAAAGTATCCCAATTTTATAGGAAAAGTGCAAAAACATAAAAATGAGAAAACATGATCATAAAAGTATTTAATAAGCCATTAAAATGAATAAACATGCAAAATCTAGACATTTATTCATTTAGTCAACTGGAAGTTGTTCGAGTAAATATTTCAGAAGAGGTGTTTATTTCTTCATTTAGCCACTAATTAGGGAAATCTGTCCATTTATGCAGTAGCAATTTATTCAAGAAAAAAAACAATTTTTCCACACTCGAACGCTTTGACAGACATGGCCGGACGGCAAAATGCAGTGCTTGCCTGTCACTCATTAAATCCATGCAAAGTTATTTGAAGAAGGTAAATCAACTCATCAGCCTGCACTCGCTGACCCGTCTCCCCGGTCAAGGAGTGCTCTCTGAGAGATAAGAGAGGCCGCAAGAAAAGATTTAATGAGCCATTATAGGCCGCACAATGAGACTCGCCGCCAATACTGACAGGTCCCCAATAGCGTGAATGGGCCCCGTTGTCATACGAATACCCAGCCGAGTCGGAGTTTTTTTAAAGGACCATTGCACAAATGTGTGATCGAGAGGGGCATATAGGCAAGAGGAGTGTTTTGTTTTCCTTTTGCTTTTTTTCCCTCCCTTCCTTTTTTCATGCAGTGATAGGAGCCCTGCAGGCCTGTTTAGACAGATGATGGAAGGGTGTTCCCTGTGGTCCACTCCCAGGCCCACTTCTCATTCACCACATGTGCCTCATCCAGCATGACAGCATGCACATGCACATGACATTTTGGTGAAGGCCTTTTTTTTGGGGGGGGTTGTTGCAAGAGAGAAATCCCAGCCCTCCCGCAGGTTAGGTGTCGCGTTAGCTGATTAGAAATAAACTCCGAGGCGCGTATGTGCAGATAAATGTAATTGATATCGCTCATTACTCATCACGCTGAATTGGTGTGTCAATCAAGTACAGGTGATGATGCAGCATGGGGTAATTACTGTACGACTCGACATGTTGAACTTTGTAAAGACAGGGCGGGTAAAAATAATCAAGTACTACTTATATTATAATATATAATATTTGTATGTTTTTAAATTAGCTATATTATATAATATTAGGATGTTTCAAATTTGTATGATAATTTTCCTATTTTTTTTTTAGATTCAACTCATTTTTACTTGATTGACCATAACTTTCATAGCAAATACAGTTTAACATTTTGTGGTACTCTACAACTTCTTAATTATAGCACTACTCCTAAAAGATATCATTCTCAACTGAATTTCCCTCTATCACGCCATTGCTCAAGACATGTTCTAACATTGCGAGAACCATAAGGAGAACAACATGACAGTCATTGTTTTGTTTGTGTCATCGCCATTAGCGCTGAAAAGGCGCCGTAACACTGCATCAGCCCGACAGTGTCTGGGCAGCTTCCACCAAGGCAAATCCATTCTATCACCTGCATCACACTTTTCTCACGCCATCTGTTTTGTGAAGACTGGACAGCTGCCCCACATTGGTGCGCTACCCCCTCCATGGCTTTTTGATCACGACCTCATTCGGCCTTCAGTTCGCTTCGTCATATGTGCTGAATCTGGTTTAGTGACTTTTAGTCGCCTGCTTTATATTCTTTGTCTGTTGTGGGCCGAAAAAAAGAATATAATCGAGTATATGTAATCATTATTTTTCATTTTATACACTTTTACCCAAAAAACTGGTGATAAAGAAGTCTACCTCTGGCCCACTATTTCTGAGAAATTAGTTAATGGGAATTTTGAAAGGATAACTATTGTGTTATTATTGGACATTTAAATACAACACTCAAAGATATTCTTGGCCCAGCTTCTACAAAGAGTAGAATTTGTGGCAATGGCAGAGAGATCACATAGGTTTGTTCACATATCGACTATGACCTATGGCCATTCCAATTTTAATGGTATCACCAGCCATGGTTAGAATGTGTTTAAAAAAATATATATCTTGATTGGATAACTTTATTCATCCCATATTTGGTAAATTTCATTGTAATTAATATCACTATATATATATATATATATATATATATATATATATATATATATATATATATATATATATATATATATATATATATATATATATATATATATATATATATATATATATATATATATATATATATATATATATATATATATATATATATATATATATATATATATATATATATATATATATATATATATATATATATATATATATATATATATATATATATATATATATATATATATACATATATATATATATACATATATATATATATACATATATATATACATACATACATACATACATACATACATACATACATACATACATACATACATACATACATACATACATACATACATACATACATACATACATACATACATACATACATACATACATACATACATACATACATACATACATACATACATACATACATACATACATACATACATACATACATACATACATACATACATACATACATACATACATACATACATACATACATACATACATACATACATACATACATACATACATACATACATACATACATACATACATACATACATACATACATACATACATACATACATACATACATACATACATACATACATACATACATACATACATACATACATACATACATACATACATACATACATACATACATACATACATACATACATACATACATACATACATACATACATACATACATACATACATACATACATACATACATACATACATACATACATACATACATACATACATACATACATACATACATACATACATACATACATACATACATACATACATACATACATACATACATACATACATACATACATACATACATACATACATACATACATACATACATACATACATACATACATACATACATACATACATACATACATACATACATACATACATACATACATACATACATACATACATACATACATACATACATACATACATACATACATACATACATACATACATACATACATACATACATACATACATACATACATACATACATACATACATACATACATACATACATACATACATACATACATACATACATACATACATACATACATACATACATACATACATACATACATACATACATACATACATACATACATACATACATACATACATACATACATACATACATACATACATACATACATACATACATACATACATACATACATACATACATACATACATACATACATACATACATACATACATACATACATACATACATACATACATACATACATACATACATACATACATACATACATACATACATACATACATACATACATACATACATACATACATACATACATACATACATACATACATACATACATACATACATACATACATACATACATACATACATACATACATACATACATACATACATACATACATACATACATACATACATACATACATACATACATACATACATACATACATACATACATACATACATACATACATACATACATACATACATACATACATACATACATACATACATACATACATACATACATACATACATACATACATACATACATACATACATACATACATACATACATACATACATACATACATACATACATACATACATACATACATACATACATACATACATACATACATACATACATACATACATACATACATACATACATACATACATACATACATACATACATACATACATACATACATACATACATACATACATACATACATACATACATACATACATACATACATACATACATACATACATACATACATACATACATACATACATACATACATACATACATACATACATACATACATACATACATACATACATACATACATACATACATACATACATACATACATACATACATACATACATACATACATACATACATACATACATACATACATACATACATACATACATACATACATACATACATACATACATATATATATATATATATATACATATATATATATATATACATATATATATATATATATATATATACATATATATATATATATATATATATATATATATATATATATATATATATATATATATATATATATATATATATATATATATATATATATATATATATATATATATACATATATACATATATATATATATATATATATATACATATATACATATATATACATATATACATATATACATATATATATACATATATACTTTATCTCCAAACAAGTGATTGCTGTAACAGTACTAATATAATTTCATCAACAGTATGTTGCTTTAAAAATAACAATCTACCTTTAATCTTTTGATCGTCACTACATATTTTTTTTTGTTCTCACACTCAACTTTTATGAAGGTGTACTGACCTAATGTCACAACAAAACAATTGTTTTTAAACAAAAATGTATCAGATCCAAATTGACCTGTAGCAGGTACAAACATTCATTTGGCTGATCTTATTGTCTGAACTTGAAAAGCTTCACTGAAAGCAAAGTCTTTTTAGCAAGACTCAGAATGGAATTGTATAAAACACATTAGAGGTAGACCCCCTTATACTATAGAGAAGTAAACATTATGGATACAGTTGAGTACACTGTAGTTTCTGTATCTCACAGGCTGTTGTTTTTATCCGGACAATTCTGAGAGACGTAAGAGTGGCCTCTCATATGGCCATCTCCAAATGAATAGCACGCCTCTCATGAGAAACTGTTCCCCCTTCATCAATCATAGCTCTCCTTGTTTGTGTACTTGATGCTGCCATCCTCACTTGGCATCCCTATCAATTAATACAAAGTGCTCAGCGATCCATCATCCCTTGTGCTGCCTGGCATTTTTTTATGAATGAGTGCATGCACATTCCGGTACATGGTAGGGTTTTAAATCGTGCAGATTGTATTTTTCCCCCTTTTATAAGCAATGGCATAAGGTTGAACCAAGAGTGGAACAAATCTTATCCTTTTGTGTTACAGTAACGATCTTTAACAAGAACCAATCTCGGCAACAAGAATGAGAGACTTAAATACTGTTCCTTTGCCCGCACGGCTGGATTTGAATTGATTACAAACGAGAGGAAAAGTTGGCCCATCACCTTGCAGAGGTGCTACGAGAAGTTTGGGGTTACAAACTGGAGAGATTTGTATGGGATTACCCCCTGACAGCTGCCGTTGCTTTATACTTGAGTGACGCAGGGTTTGGTACAAAGAGAATATAGCGAAGATTTTGTTGGATTGTAACGACTCAAACAGGCTGTCATAGCAAATACTAAAGAAGGAAGGGGTTGGCCTGTTTTGGAATGGCACAGTTAATGGGCAAAAAGGTTTAAGGTGTATTAAAGGGCGCATGTTATGGAGCCATTATCAACACTTATCCTGTTCAGGGTATAATCCTGGTGAAAGGTAGACTCCATTCTGATCTGCAAAGGAATATTTGTTCTCAGATTGTTATTGGGTTGATATAGGGTCTTCATCCATTCTGTGCTAAAAGTAATTAAATTATGTTGATGAGTAAAGTAAATCTAAGCGGAATGAATGAAAACGGAAACCATTGCTCAACGAAGATGTCTTTTAGAAATGCCAATGTGTTAAAACAGATAATTGTTATTCATGGGTTTTCTACAGTGTACAGCTATTCAGATGTTGACAGACCTTTAACCTTTTGTAGGCAAGGATACTATTTTGGGGAATATTTTCTATTTTTTTAGGCTTACCTGTGGCGAGTTTGAATATTTCAAGTTGTCATACTTCCTCCAAAATTTTGATAATATACATCTCCGTGTTTTGGTTAACCGAAGATTACAAATGGTATAACAGGTGTGAATGTACCATGCTGGAAATCGGCCTAGGCTTTAATGCTCTAATGTGACATAAATTGCATTTTGCTTAAATTTGCTACCATTTTCCGTAAAAGCAGTCATTTCCTATCTGGAAATATGATTTCTCAGATGAAAAATATATCAGGACCAGACAGAAAAATGGGGGCTACTTCATGATTTATTCAAGTACCACAGAGTGAATTCAACACTTTTAAGGTTGTAGAATGCCATTACGGCAGCGACAGGAAATTGGACATCGTGCAACATTGTGCAGCTGCATACCCCCCCGAAACCCCCTCCCCATTCCCTTTAAAGGAAGATTGCTCCCTTAATAAGAAGAAAACAAACAATCGTGCCAAGGGCTAAACAGGGAGGAAAGACGTGCTGTTTGTGTGTATGTGTCATCTGCTCGTGAGAAAAGCTGCCCGGCGCCTGATTCGCATCCTGGCACACTTTCTCAGGCGCTCCTCCATGTTGGAGTTAAAATGATGTGATTTGAAGGTACCGCATCGGCTCCTCTCGCGTCGTCCCGACAGAATCACAACACTGGCAGCCTCGTTTCTAACACGCGAGGAAATAAATACGCACAGTCAACAAGCAAGGAAGTAAGTAGCAGTGTGTTATTTAATAAGTTACTATAGTTTATTCTACCCCCAAGTTCCTCTGACTTTCATTTAAATCCAATAAAATGAAAATCAAACTATAGCAGATTTTATTAAAAAGATATATAGATATATCATAACGTTACTTTAGGACATTTTCAACATCACAACTGATGTAATATTCCATATCATCTCATGACATGATCATTTATTTTAATTTATTTTACAATATTTTAAATAGATAAACTAGGAATGTATCTAATATAAGAAGCATTTGTGTTTTTGGTCCTCTTTTTTAATTTTGTTAAAGAAAATTTATTAAAAAAGATATCAGCTTCACAAAGTTATTTTAGGACATTTTCCACATCACAACTGATGTAATACTCAATATCCTCATGTCATGATCATTTATTTTAATTTATTTTACAATATTTTAAATAAATAAACTAGAAATATATCTAATATAAGAAGCATTAGTGTTTTTGGTCCTCTTTCTTTATTTTATTTTAGTTAAAGAACATTTATTAAAAAGATATCAGCTTCATAAAGTTACTTTAAGCATTAGTGTTTTTGGTCCTCTTTATTTTATTTTAGTAAAAGAAAAAATGTTTGGGAGTTTTGTATTTGTATATATTTTCTGCATTATAACATTTAGGATTGAGGACATTTGAAAGATCATAACCAAGCAGTTTCAACAGACTGACTAATCTTGGGGCATACATGAAGGGGTTGACATCATCGTTCCTTGCTCACAACAAAGAGTGACTATGTGGTCTCAGTCGCAAGCCCTTAAAAGGCCCTGAGTGGATTTTAATCATGTGTGGAGTAGTTAACTGTGCTCTTCTCTGGGATTAAGAGGCTTTCCAATGGCCACGGCCATTAAAATCTACACCGGCCCGCAAGACCTGCAGCGCCTTGCGAGTATATTTATCATTAGGATTAACAAACCCTAGCCGTGAAACGCTCTCGGCCCAGGAGCGCCGTTACCTCCGTCTCGGTTCGCCATTATCGTGTTTGGCTGAGTGGCTGATGATAGGAGTGATTCAGCAAAGTCCCAGTCGGGGCAGCAGGGGAGTTTCCCCCCCTCCCCGAGGACGCTTCACAGTGTATCTGCATGCACCTGCTCCTCCATGTTTTCTTTGCAACACATTCTAATGTAGAATCTTGGCAAAAATTTGAATTTTCCACTAATGTTGGAATGGCTTTCTATTTTTGTTGCTGTGTGTAAGGTTAAAAGTATTGCAGATGCTTTTCAATTAATGCATTCCAATCAGGGACAGGGGCCCAGAAATGCGGTTATTTTTTGTCCTGTTACTTTTAATCAAAAGACTAAAGAATGTTGCGTCCTTATGTCTTGTGATGAAACATGTTTTAACACTTTTAAAGGGCAAGCGACTATTCTTAGCTAACATATGTGGCATCATGTAGTTTACAATATTTACATTTGGAATAGTACCCATGTGTTATTAGAATTAATAATGATACTTTTAAACAGTAAATACAATGAATACTTTTTTGGATATGTTGAAATGAATGAAAACAAAAAAAATACTCAGGCTTTTCCTCAAATCCACACTATGTAGTTGATTAATAAATAAAAAAGTAGCAATAATAATAACAGCAACAAAAATCTTGTTTGTATTTTAGTTCAAAAAATTTAAATAACATAAAAAGACAATAAAAAAGTACATTTTTTCATTATTAAAAAAACCTGAACGGGTTTAAAAATGTTAAGAGTTCATAAAATATTTCCTTTGGCAACAATATACATCGAATTCATTTGAGCTGTGAGTTGTGCAAGTAACTGTTCATATTTAAATACCAGTGATGGCTGCTGATGTCCAATCCATTCTGACTGGGAGAATGTGGTCAGGTTTCCCAGTCAAAACAGTTTAGACAAGGCCCTTTTAGAAAAATCAGCCTCACATCAATGTGTGATTTTCCCTAGGACTTAACATTCATTCATTTCTTCCTGGTAGATCTTTCACATGACCTACGACTTGGCCAGTGCTATGGTGAGAATCGTCAACCTTATCGGCATGATGCTGCTCCTTTGCCATTGGGATGGCTGCCTGCAGTTCCTGGTGCCGATGCTGCAGGACTTCCCTGCCGATTGCTGGGTTTCCAAAAATAAGATGGTGGTAAGTGTCTTTGCTGCTTTGGATGTGGGAGGTCCCTCCCCACTGTCCCTTACCCGATCCAATCAGATAATGCTCTGACTTATCTTGTCCGCCCACCTCTGTAATTACTTCGCTAAAGCCCTTTTGCATCCTGGGAGACATTGTCTGGTATATCTGTCATCCTAACGCTTAAATTTAATATATTTGTCAGCCAAATGTGGGTACTTTTGATCAGTTCATTGATTATCGTGACAACGATGCATTCTCGCTTGTATTGCTTCATTAATAATTAATCCTTATTTTCTACTCGTCCCATCATGTGCAAGTTATACGGATATTGCATGTATGTTTTTACACAATTAAAAGACTATTAAAATAAGTGAATTTAAAATTAGGTGAAAATTTATGCTGCATAATTTCCAATTAACTTTGTTTTTGTTTTCATAATAATACAAGGCAATTTAGATAGCTAATGTCAAGTGCATACAGACTGTGATGAAAGACATTTTTCAATAATATTCCTTGATTTATGTTTGTGACCCCTTAACAAATCAAATTTTAGGGTGGAATAATTAACAGGTTTTTTGTTGTTGTATTTTTATTGATTCATGTATATGTTTTCTCTCAAAGTCGGGGTAATTGAGGATTTGGCCATATGACTAGACTTGAGTGCTCCTACTCTTCTGCGTCTGTCTTTACAATTTCAACACAGTGAAACCTTTTTCTGTGCTGTCAGACAATTTCTGAGAATATTTAATTCCCTGTTCATTAATATTATCTTTAGTATTATAAGAGCGTGTGTGCATGTCCTTTAGTAAACGTTAGAAGAGATGAGACGACACATCTAATATACCTCGACATGTACTTTTTTCCGTATTGTCACAATAGGCTCTGTCCAACATATCTCCCCTTATAGAGATGGTCACAAGCCATGTGCGACCAAATCAGCTGTGTCCCACAGCCTCACCTTACCTTTGCGTGTGACACGTGTGTTGTATAATTTATGGCCTGTTTACCAGTAGCCTAGACACTGATCAGCTAGCTACCCTTCCTTCCTTTCCGTGGTACATCCCAATCAATCAAATGTACATTTAACCTCTACAGAATGAAGCTGAGAAGATTCCTTTCCTAACTGATGGCTTATCAATATACTAGCGGAGGTTGGCGTCAATAGGGCACCACCGCCAATGCGATTGTTTGCCGTGTGTTATTCATCACTGGGCAATCTACGGTAAAAAAAAAATAACCCCAAAAAACTGACCGTGTGTGCTGGAATCCAGGCGACACAGATTGAATAGGTTTATTGGTTCCGACCCTGTGGGAGTCCCCCTTTAAATGATTGCATGCTGCAAATAGTTTTGTTTCCTGGTGGTAACTCCCCAAGAAATGCTTTGTTTACTGTTACCATCATTCGTTTTTAAAGAGAAATTCTTCCTCTGAGCAGACTTGTTTGCTTAGTGGCTTGATTTACTGCAGTCGAAATGCTCGGTGTTATTGAAAACACGCTCCTAGTGGATCAGATTCGATCTTGTGACAAAATCCGATACTCCAAAAATATCATATCGGAAGGCGATAATGATGTTGAGTTTCAGATTGGGGCCTCACTTGTAGGATACCCAAAGAAAACCAATGCAAGGACTGGGAAAGTATGGAAACTACTCTCAAATCAAGCGTAAAACCAAGAACCCCTAGAACCACGAGGCATGAGTCTCGGATCGGGACTTCACTTGAAGGTTACTCCAAGAAAACTTGTGCAAGGACTGTAAGACTATGGAAACTCATATCAAGCTTAAAACCAAGAACCCTAGAACCATGAGGCATGAGTCCATGCCACTGGACAGCTACACTCAACCCTATCAAGTTTATGGGGCTATGGAGCATAGAAAATGTTGGCAATTACTCGATCATTGTCAACATTAACTGATTTGGCTGTGAATGTCCAAGGGAGTCCAAAGGAATGGCACTGTACAAACATTACAACGAGAGCCCACACTAAGAGGAATATACGGCTCGCAGTCAGCTGTGCGTGCCAGAACAGATGTCACATGAGTAGTTACATCGCTCAAGGTATGATGTATTTGGTTCATCATGCCTCGGTGCCTCGCTGACATGCCGAGCGCTCGCTTGCTCCGTACGCCTCGCCTTCCATCACCAGAAACGACAGATGTTGTAAACCGCTGTCCTTTGAGATGTTTCACAGTTTAGATAATTTTAGACTGCAAATATACATACCCGGGGATTTTTGTTTTATTTGCGGGGTTGCACACTGGGACTCGTTCGATGAATCAACAGTAATCAGACCGCTGACCTCTTTTTTGTATTCGCACTGCTGGTCCAGGTGCTTAATTCTTTTTAAGGCTTATATCCAATGATCCCTTGGCTTAGACATTTAATTAGAAGCTCATTTTAAATTTATATTGAATCAAATTTAATTGTATATCAAACCAACATTCCCCTTGGAACGCATTAAGATCTCACATACATTCCATCCCGCTAAAATGTTTTTGTCACATTTTGTTTTAGCTGAACAACGTGTATAAAAAGTTATTATTTCTTTAAAAGCATTTGGGTTTGTTCATTCGTTTGTCGAGTTTTGTTTTTAATTATGCCACTTCAGGGGGTAAAATGTGATTTTGTTACTTCAAGTGTGAAGCCAGCCATTGACCCTGAGATGTTCTCCTTGCGCTATTTGTTTTGGAATAGATTAGGAAAATCTCTTTCAATGAACTCGGCTGTGACCAACAATGCTTCAACAACAGGTAAATTGTGTCAGCAATTCAATGCATTCCAGGACTACTGAATGTTATCTTAGCGTTCAACTGTCAGCTAGCATCTTGGGATTTGTGACTCATCATTAAGGTGTCCAATGCATGAATTGCAATCGGCTGATTTAGGTTGTAATATAGTCGCCGAGGGTGCCATGCATTGACTTTTACTTGTTCAACTACAGATAAGGAGCTGCATCTGTTAGGGTAAAAGTCTTTTTTTATTCCGTTATTTATTTAAATTGATCTTTACTGAGCATGTAAAAGGTTGTCTATATGTGCGACCATTCAATGCTATGCACTGCCTCTCAGCCAGAGTCACTTGGATATGCTCTTACCAACCCGTGGTTTTATCAAGGACACACGGAATCCGAAGTGGATCCATGGATTCACATGCTATCACCTATTTATTATGTTTGTTAAATTGGCACTGTGTTGTATGAAAAGTCTCTAGGTCTTGGGTTTCTTCTTTTTTTTTTTGAACCCCCCATTCAGCAATACAAGAGAGACAAAATGTTAGACATCCTCTTTCATTCCGATGTCCCTGAGCTGAGCGACAAAAAAGATGCACTCTAAATCCTAAAAGATGGAAACGCGAAGCCTCTCATCCGGCTTCTCTTTGTCTCGTTTCATACACTAAATGTTTTCTAATAAATTGTTTTAGCTAGAAGACTGCCAAGGAATAATCACCAGTTTTTTTGCAATCCCTGGCTGTAGCATTCCTCCTGATTACCTTGAGACTTGCATCAACTGATAGCTATTTCAATCCTGATAGCATCTTTAAACTTAACTCGTTTATGCTTGGGCTTTAATAAAAACGATTTCCAGACGTAGTTATAATCTTTTGATGGTGTGCTATGCAGTGCCTCTCTACTCCATGTGCTTTGTTTCCCCTTAAAAAAAAACTGTAGCCACCCAACATTTAACCACATCCTTCTGCTTTTTTTTAAAATGTTTTGAGGACTGCAATGGTTACCTCTGTGGTGGCAGCCATTTTTATTTAATCCTTTACTGATCCTAGACTTATCCGCAGAGATGTTAGCATGCGATAGAGATTTCTGTAAGTCTTAAACTGGATTTTTCTTCACCTCATTGAGAATTCGGCACCATGCTCTTGCAGGCGTGTTTATGAGATGTCCACTTCTGGTGAGAAGAGCAACAGTGTTGGCAATCTTTCCTTTTGTCGACAATCTGTGTTCACATGTACTGATAGACACATATCAGACACTTTGTTGGTCATTTCTAATTTGAGAGAAATCCCAAAGGGTTTACATACTTTTCCTTGTAACTGTATAATTTATTTTAAAATGTACCGCTTACCTGTAGCAAAACTACCCCGTTCATTATCTGTTTGCATTTGTGTGAATGGTTTTATTTTGTTTACATGCTGAATACAAAAAAACCCAACCTGTGCTAAAATCTAATAGGTGACCTTGTATAGTGTTTGGTGACCTTAATCTGTACTTCCAACTTTATTTCAGCTCTTCTTGCGACTTGAGTCTGATTGTTACTAAGGGCCAATCAGGATTGGGGTTGTATTTCTGTCATTTCACACTTTAAATATGGGAAGGTTCTTCAAATACTCCATTGTGTAGAAACAGACAATTACAAACCCACAATGCGATTGTATGTACTCAATACATTTTTTCTGGGAACCGTAGTAGCTGCCGCCATTGGCAGCAAGTCAACCTTTTCCTACCTTTCCAAGATTGGCCCAAATAAAATCTCAGCTAAAAATCTGCTTTTCCACTGTAGAAATGAGTTTGAAAGCAATTTAAACATTTGAACCCCAGGAGAGACTTATTGATTGGTCATGAACTACCACAAGGATCTAAAGAGGGTAGAAGAAAAAAAAAAGAAAGGACGGGCGAGCGGGAGCCATTTATCTACAAATGAGAAAACCCGGCAAGAAATCGCATCTTTTCTAAATAGCTGACCTACTTTCTTTCCATGCACTTCAGCCTCTTCTGTGTGTGTCACACTCCATCCGTTTGTACTCAAGCCTCGGCAATACGAGTTGGGGCCCAAAATGTCTGCCCAGTGAGTTTGCACACTGCAAAGTCACACTCCGCCAGCTGCGTCAAGTGGACATCTGCCAAAATTTTACGTCTTTAAGGAGACGCCAAGGGCCCCACTGTCATTTTAACGTGCTATTGACTGGATTAGCAAGATGGCGGAACTCATCTTCTGTTTGTTTTCCCCCTCCAGAATGACACGTGGGGACAGCAGTACTCCTACGCGCTGTTTAAAGCCATGAGCCACATGCTATGCATCGGCTATGGCATGTACCCGCCGGTGGGCATGACCGACGTATGGCTGACCATCCTCAGTATGATTGTGGGCGCCACTTGCTACGCCATGTTCGTGGGCCATGCCACCGCTCTCATACAGTCATTGGATTCGTCGCGGCGCCAGTATCAGGAAAAGGTGAGTCATTTATTTATGATGCAAAAAGTGTATTACATTACCCCTGTATTTATGAAATATTATATGCAATTGGTATGAAGCTGTATTTTAACTGGACTACCCGGAGAAAAGCCATGCAAGCCTGATCGGAACATGCAAATCTCACATTATCCTATATCATTACATATATGCATATATTTGAATCAGCTACCTATTTCTTTTAAATCAATCAGTTAAAGCATTTTGCGAAAAAATATTTTCAATTCATTTTAAGCCTTTATAGGGAAGGAATGTTCTTGATGGCACATCCAGTATTTTTCTGTCCTTTTTAAATGAAGGATTTTGTTTTATTAACGTTATAATTTATAATGTTTACATACAAAATATACCATTTCTAATAAGTACTGTGATTATTTCAGTCATTGTTTTGTGCCTTTGTCCTCACATGGGTTGCGGTGGTGCTGGAGCTCATCCTATCTGAAAAAGAGCAGTAGGCAGAGTAGACCCTGAGTTGGTTGTGAGCCAATTGCATGACAGAATAAGACAAACAAGTGTTAACGCATACACTACAATGGCGAATTTTAATGTTGCTTTGAAACCTTGAATTCACCTGAACTATTCAAAAAACATTGTCATTTTACCTTTCACATCCGTTGTGATGGAAACGTGTTTAATAAGACACAGTAAAAATGATGTTGAACATTTTGACGTCTATTCCAACCCGTTATGTCACGTCACTAGAAAGGTGCTCTGCTAAGCAGCCACCATCTTCCATGGTAGCGGGCTCATACAGCGAGGAACCCCAGCAATCCCACTTCAAGGGGGCAGGGGGGGAGGAAAGCCCCGACAGCTGGCTTATTAAGGGCCGCTTTCCACAGGCGCCCGGCGTGGGCGATAATGAGCCGAGCTGCCGACCTGCCACATTTCTAGCCGTCTGTGCCGCACGGGGACAAGAGAAGGGAGGGTGACCTCCGTCGGAGGTCGCGCTCGAGAAGCAGGGATTGTATTCAAAGTGGCTAGATGAGAGGGAGTGAAAGATCAGAGGTGATGTAATCGGACGTTTAGGGGTGCTCAATGTGGATGTGCTGAGTAACTCCACTTATGCAAGCAAACTGAGATACATCATGAAGATGGATAACCTTGGCACATTGTTTTATTATAAGAAGAGATATTTTAGAATTGTTTGCAGAATTACTCCACGCTTCTCCACGCTTAGTCATCATTCTATTCCATTAGCAAAAAAGCAGATAAATATGTCTGAGCAGAGATGGATTTTCAGTGAATAGCAGAAATTAGGGCCTGTATAAGAAATTCTATCTTTCTACTCAAGGTAATTTTAGCTGGTATCAAGATCCGGAGGCCATATTTTTTCATTTTCTGGGTTCAGCTTCTACCTAAAAATCCTCCAGAATCCTCCTTACTCGTTACTTGAAAAGACCCCAGCATTCTCCTCGCCTGCAGAGAGGTAATTTCTTGCACCAAGCAATTAAATTTTAAGATAGCCGGTCCTCCCGTTTATCTTTTTCGTGTGCCTCAGTCCCTCACTGCGGTGCTCACATTGAATGAAATAAACATTTTTTTCTGAGGAATATGTTGACTACATATACATATTTTATAGATTAATGGGAAAGTTGTTGGATGTATTGATTGTACACCAATATAAATATGAAAAAAAATACAGATGGGCCACACAAAGTAATTCAAAATACACTGAAGTATAATACATAGACCTTAAAAAATAAAAATGATGTCTCATAATATTTTTAGATAGATAGCTAAAAAGTTGTACGGATGTCCCACTAAGGGCGCTTTTCCCTCATTCAATGAAGACACTGCTTTGAAATAACTGCAGAATGAGGTCACATGATGAATTCTGTTTAAAAAAAAACAATCATTTACGATGTATAAGACGCACTCTGACACTTTATTTCATCAGTTGTGCGCCGGGAAAAGATCAAACTGATGGCTACGAGCATTTAGACAAATTAGCTGTTGGATTTTTGAAGTCATAGTGTGCATAATGTTCTTAAAATTGAGTTTAAGTCAATTTGTTGATATTTTTTTCGGATTGCTTTAAGACATATTCCGAAACACGGCCAAGAGACAAACGAAAACAAATAATCCAATAATACAAGTTCATCGTGGCAAGAAAACACTTGATTAACTCTGATCAATTCCAAGCATCATCAGTCCAAACTGGTCACTTATGCGAATACAAATAGACTCATTGTGTGGTAAATCCATTAATTGAATAAAGTCTGAATTAAGAAATAACCAGCGTTTAGGTACACAATGATTATGTACGTTTAGCAAAAATAACATCAAGAAAATCACTACAGCCAGATCATCTCTGATTTGTTCACTCAGGAATTTTTCATATTATGTAGTGGATCATCCCCTATAATAGACTATGAATCTATTAAATGTATTGGTCTTTGAATACATGTTAATGAACTCGCAAAGTCAAACTCAAAGGTATTAATTAATCCCACCACCGGTAAATTAATATTAAAAGCAAATACAGCGAGAGGTAGGCGTATTAAGGCTGGAAAAAGTGAAGATTTTATTGGTGCTGTCATAGTATACCCAACTGTACAAATGTGATGCTTTTTATATATTTGCGATGCTAATACTATAAATTTGCACAGATTTTTTTTAATGATCTCAACACTTTGTGACGAAATTTTAGACATTTGTTTTTAAAGCTGTGAAGACCAAGCGTCAAAATTGTAAAAATACTGATATTTTGTTAACTCATTACAACCCATTGACAGCAATGGATGACCAATCCCTTTTAACTGGGAGGGTTAAACTGAATGATGTGAAAAACTCATTTCAATTCACAACAGAAGGATAAAAAAGCCACTTGATTAGACGTCTTTCATTGTCAGTGGCGCTGAAAGGGTTAAATGAAAAGCATTTTGTGTGTTTTGTGTGGCACAGTGGTTGAGAGTTCCCAGTGGCTGGTAATTGGAAGATTTCAGGGTCGATACTGTAGCCTCTAGTCGGTCCTGATGCTGCGTCATCAGTGTGCATTTCCCTACTAGGGGAATGGGAAGGGATTATCTTTTTATTTGAATTGCTTGCTGACTCAAAGCATTTTTACTTCAGATAATCAAGTTCATTTATTTTTCCTGCACTTTTGTTTGCCTCAAGGGTGGCATAAGTACAAAAAAATTCAAATGTTACTTGACAGATACCCATCTAGCTTGTTGTTTTTCATATTATTATAATTACGATAAACTATAGTGTTTGTTTTTGGTTTCAGATAAATACACCATTTTTAGCTAATTTATTGATTATAATTTCCCAGATTTTTCCACATAAAAGTACACCATATAGTTGCAATCACCTAACCAATGTTAAACTTTGGTCCTTACATCCTCCTAGTACAGAGGTGGGCAACCTTTTCGGCCCAGGGGCCACATTGACTTTAAAAATTTGACAGTTGGGCCGGGTCAGCACAAGATACGATACATATAAAAAAGTGCATCCGTTAACAGTGCAAATGAAACATAAACAGAAAAAAAGGACTAAAGTATTAACATACTCATCACCCATCATTAAAGTATAAAGTACAAAGTCAAGTGAAAAGGAATGTATTAAGAAATATTAAAATGTAATTTAAAAAAAGATAGAGGGGCTGTAAAACACAAAAAAACAAATTAGAGTGGACAGAGCTACTGCCACGGGCCAAATTAAAAAGCCTAACAGGCCATATGTGGCCCGCGGGCCGTAGTTTGCCCATAGCTGTCCTAGTAAGTACTTTTAAACCACCAACTCAGGCAAATATGCAAGAAAAATTATTTCGATTGAATTTGCCTTGCTGCCAAACGATATAAAACTTGGGCATTCTTATGTCTGCGACATGCGAAGCACATAAGAAAAAGTCATTTATGATTGGATGTCATCGCTTTTCACATGAGAAAAAGCAGAAGACGGGGGGTAGATGCTTTGCTCTCAAAGATGGTGGAAAATTATCATCAGAAAGCGATGGTATAATCTATCCTGAATAGAATTTTATTACAATATGGCACTGGGAGATAAATGCCCGCGCTGTCAGAAGCGAGCAAGCCGGCTTAAATGGGTTCTTAAATAGGAATCAGGAAGCCTGTTAACTGTTATACAAAGTAAGAGAGCCCAGCAATCTTACGGAATACTGAAAGGAGGACTGGAGGGGGGTTGAAGTGTGTCCCCCGCGGTGATGAAAAAAAATGGCTTTATTAGGTTCATTTTCACTCAGTTAAAAATACATATTTTAGCGTGTGTAAATAGATGTGAAAGATAGCAAAATACACAAACCAGGATGTACAATGAAATCAAACTATTCATTCTTTGACAAAGAATAATAATAAAAATATAAAAAAGGTGAGTGGAAGGTGATACTGTCATCTAGTGCCATATTATAGGTACTGAGTTCTAATTTAGAAAATGCCCAAATTTGTGTATCGCTGACGAAAAGATAACGTTTTTTTTCCAACTTTATTCAACTATCTGGCAACCTGGAAACTATTGATATTGGAAGAAGTCCAAATTAACCAGAAAAATCATGTCAGATTTTAAATAAAATAAATATTGCGTCAGTTTTCTACTCCGTTTTTTGGAGTGTTGGTTTGGCAAAATTACAGTTTTAGTACAAATTATGGCTACCTCATCCCATGAAAATAACTCCATCCTTGCAGAGCAGATATCCAAAATGGCCGCGCATTTGACGGCTCATACATGGCGTGCCTGCCATTCCAGCTAACCTTTAAGCAGCCGCTTATCTTCATCTACGAGAATGGAAATGTATGATGGGATTGCGAAAGGGAGGGAGGTGCTGTTTGGGGGACTGCAGAGAGAGAGATGATCATCTACCTCATTTGCGTCTTATTGGTCATGATTTACGTGAACTTTGTACGTCTGAACTTTCATGCTTGATATCGTGATCTAGTGTTGGATGGAGTGGTGGTTAACTCGTTGCCCAAGTGGGACTCCATCCAATGAGTGGCTTGTTGAGGCATGTTGGTCCCAAGCCCCCTTTGTCAGAAATTGGACATGCTGCCACTCCCAGTCATATCTATAATTAACACTTGGCAATTAAACATGCTTCCTTGGGGTATAGTTAATAAGAAAGCTCAAGCTAAGCATTTGTTGCTCAACATGTTTGCCAACATGGGGGATTGCGGGAAATCATTTCTCTCAAAAAATCAGATTTGTGTTAAATTAAAATGCATGTTGATAATTTATGTCAGGAATATGGTATGGATGTGGTTTGTATCTTGTATTTTATTCAAACACTCAACTTAGTAACCAGATAGTCACCGTTGCTTCTATGGAATTTTGTACTTTAGCTACGAGAGTTTAAAAGTTCATGATGCATAAAGTCGGCAAATTTTGCACTGAAATCATATAAAACAGGAAAAAAGTATCAAGCAAAATAGGCACACTATCTTTGTTGTTAGTATACCTGCACCATCTGTCACGGCTTTCTCCATTCGCCGTATGACAGCGACACAAAGCTCCTTAATAGGCACATGCGGCACAAAGGGCAGCCAATGTGTGATGAGTAGATACTCCAGTCTGATTGCCTAAAATAGTACTGCAATTTCAACAAAGGCTGTTTTGCGTAATTCTCACAACTGAAGGCTTTTATTTAAAAAATGTCTTCATTCATACACATCAGTAAAATACAATTCTGTTAGATTCTTTCTGCCATGACAGTGTTGATGTCTATTTCTTTAAGAAGTAAGGGTTACAAAATGTGGTTAAAAATGATCCTTTTTATGACAAACATGTCTGTCTTTAGTTAAAACAAGTGTCTGCAATTCACAGAGGATACAATGAACCCAAGGACACAGCTGTCAACAAGTTGAAGAGCTTAAGTCTCATTCAGCCTTCCAGTAAAAGCCGCTCGCTTCTCGTTAGTCCAGACCTGACTGATGGCAGTAATTTAACACGTTTTCATTCTTTGGTCTGCCAAGCGGTGTTAGAGCACAGTGCCAGGCCCGTTAATGTGTCTGCAGGGTCCGTAAATTCAATCCCAACTTTTGAAAACTGTAAATCTACTTCACTCTTAAGCACTCTATTACTAATGCGACATGACATACAAAAATAATGGTATTTTTCAATACATGGCATGCAAACATTTGTGTCAATAATAACCGTTTAAACAACGTAGTGTGTAACAATAGTGTCAAGAAAGGAACACATAATGGAGTACTACAGGTCTGGTTTGTATGTACACACCAATCCCCCCAAAAACAAAGCCACATGACAGTATTTTAATGAAGCCTTTGTTCTCGCTTCTGACTTTTGACCGAGCCGTGCGAGGTTTGTAAGAAGGTGACAGGGCGGTGTGGGGGGAGTAATTGTTTAGAAAGTATAATCAAGTGGCTGACATCTTTCTTCGGGGAATGAATTATTCACATCTCATTTGGGCCAAAAAAACAACAACAATATTAGCATGTGCATGGAGTGTTATATGAGACAATGCAATTGGGGGAATAAAAAGGGAAAATGCCATCATATAATAATAAGAAAATAAGGGGAACAAATAGCAAACTAAATAATTGTCAAATCATTCCTGGTGAAGGTTAATATTAGAGTATTTACTATTTCTTATATCCCATACAATACTGAAATACTTTACTCTCCCATGCCATACTATACTGTAAAGAATGTTTATACAATGCTCTATTTTATTTTATAGCCCATTTCTTCAGTTAATTATATATTTACGATACAATTAAGAATGACAATACTCCAAAACAAATGTTACATTGAATTTGATACATTATACTCAACTACTACTGTATTTAATATCAGACCTTATGAGCAGTCGAGACTGAAAATCAGCGCGGTAAATATAAAATGTGGGTCAAACTTTATAATTTGAGTTAAAAATACTGCATTTTCTCTATTAAAAAAAGTTTTAGCATTACTTTGTGTGCGTATGATATTTTTACGATGCCTATCATAGCAGACCATGTAAAATAACATCCGTAGCTTTTTCCAATTCAGAGCTATGCAGCAATAAGCTCATTTCCTGTCAGGCAGGAAATCATCTACTCAGCTCATAGGTCACTTTCTTTACATCTGTCAGACTTGGCACAGCACTGATTAACATAAAGGGCCGGTGCCATACACTCGAAAGGATTTGAATGGGAAAAGCATGGGGACATTGTGTAGCATTGTAAGATGAAAGCTGAGGGTAAATGGATTTATTAGAAGCTGACAGTATATTTTCATGAATGTGAATGAAAATATAATAACCTACGCCTTTGAAGCTTCACATCGTCGCAAAGAGCCTGCCATACTCCGCCAGCCAATCAGACGTCTGCAATTGTTTTCTTCCAGCTCCTCACAATTTCCCTTTCATCGTCAGATCAGTTAAGCAAATTACCCCCGTGACACAAGCCATTCACCCATCATGAAGTATTTCATTTATCTGGTCTTCTGTCTGTTTTATATGCCCAAGTGGGGCAACAAGCTGGTGTTTTTGGTTTCATTCCTGGTCTGATATTGATCCTCATGAGCATAAGCAATACAAATAGGAAATAAGGAACATTCGTGAGGGTGCTGGAGAATATCCCAGCCAACGTTGGGTAGCAGGCGAGGTAAACTTTGAATTGGTTGCCATCCAATCGCAGGGCACAATGAGACAAACAAACTTTCACCCTTAATCTCATACCTAAATACAATCTAGACTAGAGTGTTCAACCAGCCTACACGCATGTGTTTGGGATATGGGAAAAACACCTGACTACCCAGAGAAAAGCCACACAAGCATAGGGAAAAGATGCACATTTCTTACTGGAAGGTTGGAACCGACCAGGGACTGAACCCTCACTCTCGGAACAGTAAGGCAGACGCACTAACCGCGCTAACCGGCCTCCACCGTATCGCAATTAGAAAAAAATGCTAATTCAATGGGGTATAATAGCAGTGTGACTTCCTCCATCATTCCGATGGCGCCTGAGATAACATTGTGTAGGGGTTAGAGCCACTTGAGGTCATCTGAACAATCCAGTAGAGAGATTGTCTGTGATCAAAACGTACCACTAACATCAGTTTATGCATGCCTAATTTCTTTCTTTTTTTTTTGTATTTTTCTGTAACTGAGGGTCAAGGATGCTACCTGTTATTATTCCCCGAGGGGCTCCATGGCACACTTTGATATGCATCTCGGCTTTTTGCACACTGTAATGCTTTTGTTCTGAACAAACATCGTAAGGACAAACAGCACCTTTGACACTGATTTGTCTTTTAGTGTGCACACTGAAATTTTATGTGTCGCCTTGTTAGCGCTGTATTAAAAATAGTTTTGTGTCTTTTTTTGCAAGATTTACTGGGTTATAGTTTCAATATGTTTTTTCAGGCCCTTTAATCCAGTTCATTTAATCCATTTATGAAAAAAATGTCTAAATGGTTCGGCCCACATGAAATCAAGTTGACGTTAAAGCAGCCCGCGAACCAACCCGAGTCTGATACCTTTGGTCTAGATAATCACTCACTAAAGGTGATAAACTGCTTTTACCTTTCATTTAACTCATTGCCTGCCATTGATGGTGCAAGACTAAGTTGAATTAAAACTATATGAGTGTCCATGAGTCTTTCCATAGCTTCACTGTTGTCAATTTTTACATCTTTACAGTACAAACAAGTGGAGCAGTACATGTCCTTCCATAAGCTGCCGGCGGACATGAGGCAAAGGATCCACGACTATTACGAACACCGCTACCAGGGCAAGATGTTCGACGAGGAGAGCATCCTAGGGGAGCTGAACGAACCGCTCCGAGAGGTATGGGAAGCGACGTTTTACGGGTGCACAAATAATGGAGTGCACCCGGCATACGGAAAATAAGGTGGCTTTCTGCTCAGCATTCCCCACGGTTCACTTCACATTTGCTGACATTTTACCTTCCCACCAGCTGTGGTTGAGAATCTCTGCAAGGGGGGGAAACAAATGCTTTTGTGTTCTCTAATATATTTTCCGACGTGGAGTTGTGTCAGGTCATTGCATTTTTGTTCTCTCTGTCTCGCAGGAAATCATCAACTTTAACTGTCGGAAATTGGTGGCCTCCATGCCACTGTTCGCCAATGCTGACCCCAATTTTGTCACCTCCATGCTCACCAAGCTCAAATTTGAGGTGTTCCAACCTGGGGATTACATCATCAGGGAAGGCACCATCGGCAAAAAGATGTACTTCATCCAACATGGTGTGGTCAGTGTTCTTACGAAAGGCAGTAAGGAAACCAAGCTCTCAGATGGCTCCTACTTTGGCGGTAAGCACTCTTCTCTTTGAATAATCATCATTATTTCACCATTATTAATTCCCTTTAAGCTTATGGTGGCGCGATTCGTGCAGGCGCTCATCACCTCCCTTCAAAATTCGACCTCATGGTTTATGCAAGACAGTTTCCTATTCAATTCACATCACAAACTGCTTCTTCATTGTGGGACAAATCAGTCTGAATGAAATGTATCTTTCCATGGCTCAAATGAAGAAGTACACATTTGAAGTTCTGCTAGGAGACGATATGATCAGTTGTGGTGGTGTGTATTCCGCTTTAGTTAGCTATACAACTTTGAGTTTGTCCATTTTTTATTTTGGTGGATTGGATTGGATTTGATAACTTTATTCATCCCGTATTCGGGAAATTTCGTTGTCACAGTAGCAAGAAGGTGACGATGCAGAAATAGTAAAAGCATTTTAGACATAAATAGATAGGTAATAAGTAAATTAATAAATAAATAAAAGCACATATATACATACATACATAGACATACATGTATATAAGCACATATATACATACATACATATATATTAGCACATATATACATACATACACATATAAGCACATATATACATACATACACATACAAATATAAGCACATATATACAAACATACACATACAAATATAAGCACATATATACATACATACACATACATATATAGAAGCACATATATAAACATACATACACATACATATATAGAAGCACATATATAAACATACATACACATACATATATAGAAGCACATATATAAACATACATACACATACATATATATAAGCACATATATACAACATATATAAGCACATATATACATACATACACATAAATATATAAGCACGTATATACATACATACATATATATAAGCAAATATATACATACATATATATAAGCAAATATATACATACATATATATAAGCATATAGAGACATAGATGTACATGCATGCATAGGTAGGTCTTAACAAGCCATTTGTTTTGTTAAAGAACTCCAATGCCACTTTCTCCTGGAATTGTATGGACCTCATATTGAATCCCTTGTCCGATAACACACTCAAAGTTTGCCAAGGTTGTTTTCAACTTAAACCGAAGAGTTTTCCTAATCGGGTCCGATTATGTGTACTGTGTGACACGCGTGGGGTGACACCGTCCCCATCTTGCCCTCACCAAATACCGATTAATTTGCCCAGTGATGGCATATCATTTAGACGCCGGCGAGCTGTTTTTAACGATGTGCATGACCCAACTTGCGGAAGTTTAATTACGCCTTGGCTGCCCGAGTACTTCTGCATGCCCTCTCACTGGGGGGTTCCAGAGAAATAATGAAAAGATGGCAGGCAATCTCGCTCTCTTTCTTTCTCTGCGCATGCTAAGAAGAAAAAAAAACATAAAAACATTCTCACTAAACAGAGCCATGACTCTTTGCGTGGATAACAATGTTTCTCTCCGTTCGCTTCCTCCTTGGTAGAACAATAGTTCAAAGTCAAGGCAATGTTGTGCCTTTATAGTTTCTGTAAACATTAATCTCGGTAATGCATCCATTTGTATTACAGCGTGGACACTGACACAAGGATGAATGTCTAAAGCTGGGTACGCATGCAATGATTTTTAACACTTTATTGGTTTTTAGACACCATTAATACATGACATTAAAAGAAAAATATGCCCAAGTGTGTGCTTTCTTATAGTTTTACCCAAAATGAGAAGTCTACCATAGTAACAAAACTGATCTTTGAATGGAAATGATAGTATACATTAGGATAAAATGTAGTAGAAGAAATTGAAAAAGCGTAATTCCGCTTAATTTCGTCAATGGTCATGTTCCTGGGTGCTCGGACGTTTGGTCGCCGGGCTTTTGGTCGCAAAATGGTGACAGAGAGTTTACTGTTGAAGCCAGCTCTCAAAATTATAATCATGGGAGAGTTTAATATCTAAGAGAGAGAGTTTAGTATGTAAGAGCGAGTGTTTAATATCTAAGTACTGTTTAATATCTAAGTACTGTTTAATATCTAAGTACTGTTTAATATCCAAGTAGTGTTTAATATCTAAGTACTGTTTAATATCTAAGTAGTGTTTAATATCTAAGTACTGTTTAATATCTAAGTAGTGTTTAATATCTAAGTACTGTTTAATATCTAAGTACATTTGACCGGCGACCAAATGTTAACCAAAATATTTTGAACACGTCTAAATTCAGTGAACAATTAAAGGTATAATCCAAGGACTGTCCCTGATGCTTATTAAATATTATTTATGCAATCTTCCTATTAATTAACATGACAGCATGTTGCTAAAACTAGCCTGAAATTGAGCGGTATCCTGAGCAAAACTCTTTCTATTTGCACCATAGTTTTAGTAATCATTTGGACTTTTTGCATTGTGTATGTTTGTGTATTGTTACAAAGTGATACGCCTTTCTTGACCACTTTATCTAGTGAGGCTATTCTGTACTAAGAAAGGCTGGATTGATTGAGTGTTTTAGACTTGCTTAAACGTATAGTATTCTATCTTTGGAAGACAAACTATCTTGCACTCATGCAAAGTGTTGAATCGGCAATCATTTCTCCCCCTACACTTTTATGCTTTTGACTCCCACATTGTGTCTATTTCTGGATATACCGCTCCTGCAGGGGGTTAAGAAGGGTGGGGAAGCTACTGAGGTAAGCCCTAAGCCACTGGGAGTTTGTTACCAAACACGGGTTAGTCATTCATGAAATTAATTGGCGGGATCAGCGTGGGGACTATGTGGCACACGCAGATTTTGCTGTGACTGTCACTATCTGAACGAGTGTGAATTAAAAGTTATTTCAAATGCGTTAGCGTTATTTAAATTAGGATCTCAACTACATTATAGACCATCTTATCGTTTTCCTTAAACAAAGTGGTTCTCTTTTGTGTTTTCCTAATAAACGGAAGGTCAAGATTTTTTGTTTTTTAACGAAGGCGGTGAGATATTCTTTGCTACATGTTTAGGTCGTGTACTTTTCTAGTGCTGAAGTATTTTTCGAAGATTAGGAATGATATTTTTTCATGTTGTTGTGCCATCCTGCTTAGACATGACCATTAACGTAGTGATGATTTTGTCTAAGCAAAAGTCTAGACCAAAGTCAAACAGCTTTTTGCTTCTTAAATCGTGGGAAATATGTTTGACGGCATTCCTTTACACGGATTGCATTTGTCATAAAAACTGGCCGAGGTTAACTGTCAATATGACCCAACAGTAGGACATGAGTAAAACAACATATGATAAATATAGTAAACCCTACCATGCATCGTTCTGGCACCTTAAACAACATGCTGCCTCAGGAAAAACAACTGATTAGAAACAGATGATGCGACTGACAACATGTCCATCAATTCTTGGTCATGTAGCACAGTGGAGTCAGACACCGGGAAATATAAAACAGAATAAACCTTTTAAATTAAAGCTGAGACTTTTTCCACGAACACGAACAACCAAAAAATGGCTTTAGTTATTAAGTTCCCATAACTTGATTGACTAAGAGATCAACAGTTCTCTTTGCACTGGACACTGTGGCGCATATTATATTTGGCAAAGCCAAATAAATTCTAGCGGACAGTTTGGTTTACCCAATGCCGTGCGCACATCAGTACGTCGGCAGAACCGTGTTAGTGTAACTCATTCATTCGTCGAGACTCTGAATTATTTACGCCATTATGTACTCAGCAGTCTGCTCCACTTTGTCCTCTGCCGGATAAACTTGAGCCAGAGAGCCTTAAAGTCTAAAGTGGACGCGACGTGTCCTGGACGGGAGCGTCGGCTTGGGCACCCAGCGATCCTACCGAAAGGGGGAAATGTAATGTGACTGCAGTGCTAATGCCGAGGGACACATGAAAAGCTGCCAAGCCTGTTCTCTGGATGCTGCTCTGCGCCCAGGAAGACAAAATGTGCTCCCTCTTCACCGCCTCTGTGCGCCCTCTACACTCATACTCGTTTCTGCTCTGAGTATTGGAACACTTATCCTAACAGCATCTCTACGCCAGCCTGGGAACCTTATTGTGTGACGTTATATTTCATCCTTTGTTGCTTGCTGAAATTGTGTGTTTGCGTATGGTGGTGGGGGTTCATGACCTTGTATTGGGCCTGACAGAAGGACGTTTGAAATCTTAGGATGCCCCTTTTTTTATTAGTCAGATATGATATGTCTACATTTGGAATGGTCACAGTGGAAAATTATTTACAAGAAATCTGGTCTTTAGTCCAAGTTGAAGACATAAATGGACTCAAAGCACATCCCTGAGGAAATCCATACCTCCAAATTGTCAGATATTTTGGAGGGAGGAAGCGTTGTTGTTGGTGGTTTCCAATGAAATCAGATTTAAAAATGAGATGTGATGAATGTATAGACTAAAGAAATTGTTTCAAACTTGCAACCCAACAAACTAAGTTTGCAATATAGCATTTTGCAAAATGTGCGTTTTTTGCAGGCCTCTTGATGGTGTAGTGATTCACTGGCCTGACTTCCCGCTCGGTGGCTGTATTATTGTGAGTGTGAATGGTCGTCTCTTTCGGTGCAGTCTGCGTTTCACCCAAAGTCATCTGGGATAGGCTGCAGCAACTCCCCCAACCCTCACGAGGCTTCGCAGTGTGTATTCTGAATGAATGCATTTTTTTAATTACTTACTTATTTGGTTGATTTCCAAAGGTAAAATTACATTAATGTTGTCATTTTCATTTTTTGACACAGTCACACTTTTATATCCAGGGGTAACTATTTAATTCAGACTTCTTAAAGGATTTTTGAAATGAAGGCTAATGGAAAATGGAGTCATACCAGAGAAAGGGGTGATGGAGAGTGAACTGTCATTTTTTGGGGGATTTACTCTTTCTGACAAGTTCTCTGTGATGTAATCTCTCCTGAAGTGCAGAGTAGGGACTTAATAGGCCTTCCATCCCAGTGTGCAGTGACATTCTAGAACTGACAAATGGCCACCTTCGTTCAGTGAAATCAGGTGAAATCCTTCATCAGCTTAGACTTTTTTTTCCATTCTTTATCGGCTTTACTTTAACAGTTGGTTGACCTGTGCAGTACTCCATCTCATTTCATCTCATTTTCTGAACCGCTTAAGGTTGCAGGGGGGTGCTGGAGCCTATCCAAGGAGACAAACAACCATTCACGCTCACACTAATACTTAGGGGCAATTTACAGTGTCCAATCAGACTGCCATGCATGTCTTTGAAATGTGGACTGACCTGGATTTGAACCCAGGCCTCCCCACTGTGAAGCCAATTCGCTAACCACTCATCCACTGTGTAGTAAAATAAAATAAATAAATAAGATTTCACACCATTTTTTACTTTCTGGATGAAGTCTTGATCTTGCTGGGAGATATTGTGTTTCTAATTGTAGTAGGTGGTGTGGGGAGTTAATTTCACCTTTAGAACTCAGCAATTATTGAAAATTGAATAACTATACTTCATTAAATTGATGGACGCTGTGCCAGTGGGGAATGCCTGTATGTAAGCCACTCAGGAAAAAAATTAATGTTCCTCTGAAATATACTTGTTCTCAAAACGAAGGGAAAAATATGTGGTAACATTTCAGAGTATATAATATCAATATGACTTTAAGTAGATGAGCTGACTACTGTGATCACGCCACTACTATGTAGTTTTTTTTTATAAAAAAATTGTATTAACCGAAAATCTGCACTAAAAGCATTAGCACTTCTCAAAAAAAAAAAACAATACCAATGCCCATTAAAAATATATGAAAAGAATATGGAAAATTATCGTAAATCAAGTGTTCAACAATCCCAAATTGTATGAAAATTGCAGGCTCACAAATTAGTCATTTTCTGTGCGGTATATATAAATATGTAAAAATAAATACAAAATAAAGAAGCAATGGCCCTTTTAGGTATAATAAAAACACAGTTTACCTATACATGTACTCTCAGTGTAGTAATCAGTTTAGAAACATCAACATGGAGCTCCTTTTTAGCTTGGAACACCATTCATTACAAGTGGCCTGATTTTTCAGTTTTTCCACTCTGCTGATTTTGTGCATTGACTGAAATACTGTAGTGACTGCTAAATTATATTCTCCCTTGCCTGGTACTTCATCTATCTCCTGTGAAATTTAAGAATGCCTAAATAATGTTGGGCCAATTGTCCTTGGTGGCCAAAACTTCTGCCACTCTGTCTGACTCCATCTTTGTTTGGCCCACAAACTTAATTGATCTAACACTACCCCAATGCTAGCGCTGCCCAAGCTCCTTTTTTTTCTTTATTTGGACCAAAGCAGCCTGCCAAGAACGTCCACTAGAATCGGCCGTTGCCTCTTATTTGTTGCGCTCCAGTCCTCCGGCGAGCAAAGTGCCGTCTACTCGTGCCAGATATTTCAAATTTTGACTCATTGGTTCAAGAGTGCCTGCTGTTATTCCTTAGTGCCCGAGGTCCTGTGTTTTCCTGCATGCTGGTTTTGCTTTATTTTCACGGGAAAGAAGTAAACATATACTACGTCATATTTATTTTACAAATCCGAAGCCCCTTCTTAATAAATTAAGGCAATATAGTGACTTTAATTAAGAATATAATAGCCAATACACAAACAATAGAAGTACATTTAACATTTTGTTACCGGCAGGAACTCACAATTATTTTGATATGGATTAATTTCTTAGTATTATTCATTTTGAAAATATCATATGACAAGAGATGAGGTATTAAAATATTATTTAATATGAATTTGTCCGTTTTCAAAAGATTTTTTTTTCTTCTAAATGCCCAGAAATTCTTTTAATAATTAAAATGTACATCTCATTTCCTCCCTTGAAATTTATATAGGTTCATTTTTCGATGCATGATTGACTTGAATTCCATCCCAAAAAATCCTTATTCATTTTCCAGAAGTAACTCCATTATTTTTTACTTGCATTTTGTGATGAGCAAATTTACACTCATTAAAGCTCTATGCTATGATGATCTTCTCATCCTGAATTACTCTGAAGAGCCAATGACTGAACCGACAGAATAAACAAGCGGCACAAGTCGAATGAAATGCAAATCCTAAACCTACTGAGATGCACCCTATAAATAGTGGAAATCAGAAAGACTTTTTGTTTTGAGAGTGTGTCCTATGCTCTGTCTTGGGGGTGAGTTATACTGTCACCGAATTTGGGAGGCCAGTTGAGCGCTGACAAACGAGAGCCCAGGTGAGCGTTGCCAGAGCAGAGCAGAACAGACCTACTGGAAGCGGACACTCTATCACAGTCCAAACAAGCCCACGCACACGCACTCACTCATTAATTCACATCCATGCATGCTGGTGAGCACAGAAGATGGCTGCGGCCCACAAGACAATCAAATGCAAGACCATGTGCAGTGCAAAAAATAGCTCGTGCGATGGCCAGTGTTTATTTTTTACCCCAATTGTGAGGTCAGTGTAGTGGATTTTTTAAAAAAAATCAACTAAACACTATGAAAACGAGAAAAAAAATGTTATTTTCCATCAAAAAGGAAACATATTGTCCAATTATATAAAATATTTATTTTATCTTCACAAATCCATATATATTACATATGTAAAGTCGAACATTTTTTAGATTTTGATCTTTGGTTAATGCCAAAACATGCATTTTGTGGGCTTTTATGAGCACTTTTATTAGATAATTCTAAAATAAATTGTAAAAAATCAAGATGATTCTAAATTATTATATTTTAAATCAATGCAGCCAAAGGGAAAATAATTCCATCAAAACGGAAACACATTTTACAAATATATAAAATATATATTTTACCCTCAGAAATCCATACATATTACATTTATAAAGGCCAACAATTTTTAGATTTTGGTCTTTGGTTAACACCAAAACATGCATTTTTTTTGCTCCTTTACGATCATTTTCATCAGACGATTCTAAAATAAACTTAAAAAAAATCCATGCAGCATACGGGAAAATAATTCCATAAAAAAGTAAGAACATTTTATAATAATATACAACATTTATTCCACCCTCACAAATCCATACATATTCAGATGTAGAGGCTTACTTTTTTTTATATAGATTTTATTGTATTTTGCACTCTTTTACGATCATTTTTATCAGACAATTCTAAAATAAATGTAAAACAAATATCAATGCAGCCTATGGGAAAAGAATTACAATCCTTCAGGTGTTACAGGTGTCCTAAATCTATTCAGCCAGTGTGGCGACTGCATTACCTCACGAAGAGACAGCTTTATTGACAGACTTTTGCACGCTGCCCCCCGCCTCTAGAAAGGATGCAGTCAAGAGAAAGTCGATAAACAATGACGGAGAGAGCGTTTCTTGTCGGCGGAGCATGTAGACCTGTCACCAATGACACAGTGAGTCTTGTTGTATGTTGCCTGCGACTGAGGCGAAAAAGAAAATGAAGATCTTACTCGTTGACAAAAACATGCAAACGCAAAGGGCAAATCAGTTGAATTGGGAATAAGGATTACAACCTTTTTCGCATACAGACAGATGGTGCAGTGTTCTTCTTTTTCGGTTGCCATGTGGCATTTTTGGTCATTTGAACTTTGTGGCTTGGAGGTTTGCATGCTGAGTTTGAATTGAAAGCCAAGATTGTTGACCTGGTTTTAAGTTTTAGTTACTTTTTAATGTCTTTGGCTTTTGGGTAGCCGCAAGTGGATTTGTTGTTAATGTGTCAGCCTCACAGCCTTCTAAGTCAAGGGTTTCAAACTATTCTTTATCATGGCTCATATCATAGTTATGATCTCGTTAAGAAGGCTATTATCTCTGCAACTACCCATGCCACGATTAATCGACTAATTAACTATCAAATGAATCGAAAACGTTTTGGATAGTCACATTACTAATAGTTCAAATTCATTTCTTTTAGGGAAAATAAGTTTTTATATATTTTTTATTTAGAATTGATTTGACAGATTTTAATTAAAAACGGTCAATGTGTTTTTATTTTTATTTTGTTTTTTAATAGGGGAATAAAACTATATTTTCTATTTTAATTGTATAATTCAAAAAAAGTGTTTGTATATATTTATTTCACATTTTAATTGGCTTTATTGCAAAAGAAATTCCTAAAAAATGCAAATATAGTCTTTATTTAATGTATTTGTTTCATTTTTCCTTCAATTAAAAATGGTATTGTATTGTTAAGAAAAAACTTCTTCCAATTCCAATTTAATGTGTTTTTTATATTATATATTTTTTTAATTAAAAAAATACCCTCTAATATATATTCATTAATTTTTGAACAATCAATATTTCCTGATTTTCAGCCTACAAAATCAGTCTTGAGCACATAATCCACTTTGGTGGTCCACTAATAAATAAATTTGACATCTTAGGTCTATTTTCCTTTTTGGAAACCTTTATTATATAACCTGTTGTTATTCCTTTCACTTTATTTGCGATTCATTTGATTCATTCTAAGTATTAGCCTTTCTTTCACCTTCTTCCTGGAATGAAGTAAATGAACACAGCAACCATTACTAGCAGATATACACGTATATATAATATGAGTCCATTCTGACTCTGTATAAAACCCCACCTGTACATAATGCTCTAGGGACTAATGGGTAGCATTGACCTTGATGTGCTCTCACCAAGGTTAGAGAACATTCTGTCTTAGCTCCTCTCCTTTTTTTTCCCCTTCATCGAGCAAGATCCAATTTTCTTCGGTGTCATTCAATTTTGATGAATGTTTTGTCTCGCAAGTGCGGAAGAAAAAGATTGGCCTCTCGCCAAACACGTTGGCGAGCGAATATCTCTGCCAGTCCAGATACACCAGCAGACAGGATGGAGAAATTCATTGCGTCTCCACATTCATTTTTCCCCCTCATCTGAGAAGAATTCTCCTTCTTTTTTTCCCCCACTCTATAAATGCCGCTTCCCATCGGACGATATCATGTGTAATGAGATGTTTAATCTGCAGCCGTGACTGGCGTGCTGTTCAATGGAGCTGTCGCAGCCCCAAATGTCGGTCGACTGATTACGTATCTCATTGTACAGAAATGGCTTGCTTTTGATGAGAGAGGGAAAAGAAGTCCATTACTTAACTTTTATAGGATGACAAGCAAAATGCAGGCAGGAAACACAGAAACGGGACAGTGTCCCTATTTTGGGAATGATGCCATGAGTCACAAATAAGCCAGACTTAGCAGTGGGAGTTGCTTCATTCACAAGATTGACTGATTGTAACTCCTGAAAACAAGAAATAAGGAATCAGGGTTTATAAACAGCGTTGTTTCTTGTTAGTTTTTTTCTAACAGAGTAAAAATAAGACATGTTTTGTCCAACCACCCTATGGTACATGTTTTTGGAATGTGGGAGGAAACTGGAGTACCCAGAGAAAACCCACACAAGCCCGGAAAGGACATGCAAACTCCACACAAGTGGACCTGGATTTGTACCCAGAACCCCAGAGATGTGAAGCCGACACGCTAACCACTCGCTCCACTGCTCCATTTTGAGCATTATTTCAAAATAATTCTCTACATTTTATTTCTTAACGATCAGATCATTTTTTCGAGGTTTAACTCGAGTAATTATATTCAACTCAAATGAGTTTTTGCACATAGTTTCCTCAAACCATTTGAGTTAAACCAACTCGGCAGGTTTTACCATGTACATTATAACCACTCAACCTTAGCGCCCACTAAACCAAAGTAAAATTAACAAGTGTTTTATGCAATCACAGTCTGCAGTGGGTAGCCATTTTGTATCTATTCCATGTGAAACATTCCCCTACTTTGCAGACCTTCTTTCAAAACCACGTCCTCCTTCGAGACCTCTTACTGGTTCGCCTTGAGTGGGTTCGCTACATCTCCAAACCCAAGCGCGGTTATTTCTTTCGCCCCCCACCCTGCTTTCCTAGACCCTTCTTAGTCCATGAGCTTGACTCTTGTGCAAAGACACGTCCACGAAGCCAGAGGGCTGACAGCCTGCAGACCCAGCAGCTCAACTTGGTCATGCCGGCTTCATCCAGAAAGCCACAGGACAAGAGAATTTAATACATCGCTGCAGCGCTCCTCTCTAGAGGGGATTACCGCAACCCTTCTCTCATCGGCGCAGCTCCAGCCAGGGCTCCCCCGCTGGCGACCACTTACAGTCTATGCATCGCGCAAATATACACACCCATTCGAGAAGGGCATGTTTATACTGTACAATTCACAGCTGCCTTCTCCACTTGGCCGTGCTCTACTCGAACCATTGTCCCTTTTCATATGCACTTGATGTTCCTTGGTCACATTTGGCCAATCGTCCGTCACGCATTCTCAGTCCATCCCAATTTGCACTCTATTAGAATGTAGGATCCCCCTGTGTACTCAAACTTTGATCAAAACATGTTGTCGGTTGTTTCTTTTGTTGTTTCTTGGCTAGATTTATATCCCATTCCAGCTATGCATTTTCTCTTGCACTTTTGGGAAGTGAACTTGAATCTGTTCCAAAATGGACAATAATTATAATAATCCGACATAGGCTTGTATGACGAAATTGGTAGTGCTTGTCCATAAGGTGCGTTTTCTCGACAAAAGACCCAAATAAGTGATCATTTCGGGCTCGTAATTTGGCATTCTGCCATTATGGATACATCGCATCACCCACCCCGACCGGATAACTTACCTCTCACTGTCTTTCACTTATCTTCAGTCAGCTAGTAGGAGTAACAACCCAATTTCAGAAAACGAAAGTTTTGTAAATCATTAGCTCACTACTTACTACTTCAATTACTAGGATAAACAATGCATCGTAACACAGTCCGTTACATTTAAACATATGTGAGCGCAGGGAGAGCAAATGTCCAACAGAAAAGTCTGAAAACTAAGATTTTAAATCTCGAAATAGAAATTTTTGAAGCAAACATGCTAACTAGTACAAATAATATATCAAAATCTGAGAACCTGACAGCTCTTTATTTTCTCATCAAACTAGGTACTGGCCATGATGAACGTTGATGCCATGGGCCGTGACCGTCACCAACCTAGTCATTGTTCTCCATCTCATCTCCGCGTTCTTACTCTACGCCGTCATACACTTACACCCAAATGTAAACAACAGCCGGCACTACAAATGTTTTCACTGATTAAAGGAGACACGGGCTTGCTCGCGACGGGAGACGCTTGTTAGCATGTGTGTGTTTGCCAACATGCGCAACATGAAGGGGATAAACGAGAAATGGGTTTCTGAGAAAGAAAAGCACACTAAAAAGCTATTGAATGAAATGAACTCACACACGCACATATATAAACGCACATTGAATACAAAGAGGTAAACCAAAAGTTCGAGTCCACGGCAACCTCGTAACCACATTCATATTCGCATATGCATATATATAGAATATATAGCCTTTTTTATCACCAGCACTTACAATGAAAAACTCTCATGAATAAAACAACAAGAGGGGCGCGATCATGCATGCGCGCATATTCCTTCTCTGCACACATATAAGTACACACGTGACTACACAATGTACAGGTGAGACGGATGCGCGTACACAATGCAAACCTGTTAAATGGGCCATTAGTTTCTTGACTGGGTAAGGCAGATGTCAGATCTTGAGGAGGAGTTAGTGTTTTAATGCTCAAAATGGGTTGGAACAATGTTTTCATTGAGTTCTGCATATGAACAAAAAAAGCATTTTTTAAGAGTTTTGGGCTTCAAAATGTCTTATTTGGAAATGTTTAATTTCATGATCTTTTTGGGTGGAAAAGCTATACTAATAAAAGTGGTTGGGAAATTTAGAAAAGGGGCTTTTATGATGTTACTCTAGATCAGGGGTCGGGAACCTTTTTGATGGAAATAGCCTTAAACAATTCATATTTTTTAAATGTTAATCCTTGAGAGCCATGCTCTGAATTTAAAAGTCAATGTGCATGAAAATGTGTGCATTTTTTAGTCAATTTACCACTTTTAAAGTACAAAAGGTCTCTGAATTTTTCTGAAAACATTGTTACGTTGTTGCTAATCAATGAGTATCAATGAGACAATCCATGCAAAAGAGTGTGATGAAAAAAAAGATTTTACGGCGCTGGGGGTAGTGTCATTTTTACTTTTTCATATTTGGTCTCAGGGAAACAACATAACCTAGAAACTCAATCTTTTAGTAATTTTCATGTTGCTCATTTAAAGAATGAGAAGTAAAATGTACACCCGTCATCATTATTTTAGCCAAAGAGTGCTAGTATTGGCATATAAAACCCACCATATTACATCCCAGCACATGGATAATGCAAATTACAACCTCTAAAATATTGCTTTATCTTAAGGGGGTCTTACGGGGGCTGCACGGTGGGCTTTTGCTTAGCCCACAAGCATCACTGTTTTGCGTTACAGCGTTTGAATCTTGGATTATGAAATGGTCCTGTTTTAGAAAAGGTGTGAAAAGTGACAGTCTTCCTTGCTTTTCATCTGAGTATTAGTCTAGCTGGGTAGATTAAACCGCTCTACTTTGATCTGATGGATTTGGAGCGATTAACGTCCCTGGGAAGCGTCCAGCCAACCACTCGCTGGACCCAAGGTGACTGAACTGTCACGTAGAGTGTGCTGTTCTGTAACTAGTTTTAATGAGTGGCCAACCCTCATGTATTTTGAAATCTCAATTGCAAAAGAATTTAACAGATGTTATGGTTCATCAAAGGCCATAAGGTATCAGAACGTATCAAACTTGGGCTATGTCCGGAGTACCCAGAGAAAAGCCATGTAAGCCCGGGGAAAATATGCAAACTCCACACTGGAAGGTCCGAACCTGTGCACATTGTTTGAAATTTCTTAAAAAATAAATACATGAAAATAAAAAGTAAAACGGTCATTCAATGCATTTTATCTCAGTAATAAAATGGTTTTATTTTCTACTTTGTACTGTCGTTTATTTCAGTCTTTGGGCCTGTCTTGATGTCTTGTTTTTGTTTTCTTTTTACCTTTAGAAATTTGTTTGCTGACTCGTGGCAGACGGACTGCCAGCGTGCGAGCCGACACATACTGTCGTTTGTACTCCCTGTCTGTGGACAACTTTAACGAAGTGCTAGAGGAGTATCCAATGATGCGACGAGCCTTTGAGACAGTTGCCTTGGACAGACTGGACAGAATTGGTAAGACTGCACAGTATCTTACACTTATATACAATTTGCTTTCTTACTGGTAAACTTTTACCCGGCCTGTGTTTTCAATGTGAAGATAACGATTGTCGATCCAGTTATGTTAAACCAGTTGCTCTCAAACTTATTTGTTTTGTGTTTTACTGGAAAATATGCCTTGTAGCGAAATACTGAATTTGTGAACGATAAGTTATTGCATTTACATTCGGCATTAGCGCATCGAAGCTACTATTACTCATCACAATTAACTTGTTAATTTAAGAGAAATGTGTTGAATCAGTCAGGAGGAAAAATTACATTTCGACCTATGAATAAAGAAATACGTTTACGCTGGCCTTGAGGATGTGTCCGCTCATGAGAATTTAATGTGACTTTCCTCCGCAACTTTCTCACCCTTTAGGGATAATGGGAATGATATCACCGCATTTCAGTTCTTGGACGAGTCGTCAAAGTGTTCAGTCGAAGCTGCTAAATAGATGCAGATCGCCAATTCCCTGTTTTGCTTCCCTTTGGAGACAATTGATATTCTCTGCATATCCATCAGTCTGCTCAAATGCTCTCAAAGCCCTGTGCAAATAAAATATTCACAATGAGAGGCACGTCTGTATCATCGTGCAGCCATTGCTGGCTGGCCAGCTCCGAGTTTTATCCGCAGCTATGTTTAGCATCTTGAATAGTGGGCGGGGTGGGCTATTTTTAGCAATGCTGCTTTAAAAATATACATTGGGCTGAATGTGATCTATTACTATATACGACATTTCCTGCTTGAAAATTTCGCTGTCCCTTAATAAAGTCACCTGCAAACTGTATAGGACTCGCGGACAAATTAATAACTCCGTTGATGGACTTTCACAATCTGATTAGAGGTCTTGCAAGCAATTAGCGAGCAGGTGGATGGTGGGTTGTTCTCAGAGGAAGCACCTCAGCCCTGTATAACCACCAGTCATAGCAGCGCAGTCAGATTGATTGCACCTAATTGCATTTGGAATATCTCAGGGTTACACAGGCTGGAATTGAGAATGGCAGGCCTGTGAATTGACCCTGTCACTGCTCCACTACGGCTAATGGACTTAGAGGTCAGAGTTTTGTGCAGTTTCCGAAAGAGGTGCAATCAGATTGTCTCTTTCACCCAGTTAACCCTTGACTTTGAAAGAAAAGTCTTGGAATTAAAAACAATTATAAAAGGGGGGAAATCACAAATGTTGGGTAATTGTTTAGCAAGAGCGATACAATAGCATCTGATTTCTAACATATAATGTAACATGACATAATTTAGTAGCCAAATGTGTTGGATTTTATGTAATATTTTGGAGATGTTCTATAATTTTTTTAAGAAAGTTCAAATGAAAATCGCTTCATTGTTAACGTTGAAAAAGAAAACAATAATATAAAGGAAATGACTATTTGTTGAACTTAATAAATATTCAAATTCGGTCTAAAAGCAGTACAAAATACATCAACTGATAAAAGAGTTTGTCACTAAGTTACTATGGGATTGCACACAAAGAGCTACTGAGACATGCAACGCCTACACCTTAACGCTGTCATGCTTTCAGAGGCCGTGTCTCTGGGTAGTTGTCTCCCACCTGTCTTTTATTGTTGTTTCTCTTTGCCTCCACTCTATTTGTCTACCCCCCACTGTGGCTTGCTTCTGCAATCTCATAGTTACATCTTTGTGTGTGTGATTTCCCTGCACGTGTTGCCTTTTCTGAGATACCTTCCACAGTCGAGGCTTGCTCTTAAATAAGGTTGTCGCTCAAGTACACCAAAAAAAAAAGTCAGCTAAGCCCTATCTACTGACAAGATACTCATTCTTTATTTTCCTTCCTTTTTTTCTCTCCTTGTTCTTCAATATGCTTTCATAGGAAAGAAAAACTCCATCCTGCAGCATAAGGTGCAGCATGACCTCAGCTCGGGTGTCCTCAACTACCAGGAAAATGAAATCATCCAACAAATTGTACAGCACGACAGAGACATGGCCCACTGTGCCCACCTCCTGCAGAATGCTCCTCCCCAGACGCCACCTTCGCCGACACCTGTCATCTGGGCCCCACTAATCCAGGCGCCACTCCAGGCGGCAGCAGCCACCACCTCGGTTGCCATCGCTCTCACACACCATCCTCACCTCCCGCCGACTCTCTTCAGGCCTCCAGTTTCAGTGTTGGGGTCCCTGAAGGACTCAGCCGGTCGGCAAAAGAGGTTTCACACGTTCGGTCCATCGTCACCGGTTCCTGGGTCTGCTGGGGATTCTCCCGCCAGCACTCCTTCGAAACGACGCGCAGGAGTGGACATGTCCTTACTGGCCTCTTTTCAGGCCCAGCACGTAACAGCAGGTTCAGGGGCAACTACCTCTGGTCAACAGGGTTCGAGTAGCGAAGGTCTTGGTGCACCAAATGAGAAGAAATCAGGGTATAGCGCAAGCAGGTCGTCGGCACTTCCTCGCAGACCGTATTCATCGTCTGGTTCCCCCTCATCAAGTCTGGCCCAGCTACACTCACAGCCACGACATCAGCCAACTTTTCGCTCTATCACCCCTCCTTTGTCCAATTTATTTCACCAAACAACGACCACCGGTAGCACCGGCTCGGGCTTGAGCGGTAGTGCAGTCGGTGCCTGTGGCGGTGTAACAGACTGGCCCCCAGCTGGAGCAGTAGGCGGGTCTTTGGAAGGGGTAAGTACAGGTGATTGCGGGTGGGCCAGCGAGGATTTTACGACAGTAGGTACAGAAGCCAGTTTGCTAAAACATTTTAGATTAGGAGTAGCTCCCAGTGGATCAGTGGGCGGTATCTCAGGGGAATCACTGGGCGGGGTTTCTGAAGGATCCACTAGAGGTGATAGTGGAAGATCTGTAGCGGGAGTCACGGGTAGGTTTAGTTGCGTGCCAGTAGCAGATTCAGCCAAAAGGCCATTGGGAGAGGTCTTGTTCTCATCAACCGGAAAGAGTTCAGGAGACTTACTAATGAGTACGACCACCGGTGGGTCATCAGGGAGGGCTTCTGGTGCTTCATGGGAAGCGACTCCTGGAAATTCAACGGTATCAACCACAGCCGCGAGATCATTAGGGAGGGCATCTGCCGGATCAGTGGGAGAGACTCCTGGAGATTCACTGGTCTCGACAACAGATTTATTAGGAAGGACTTCTCATGGGTCAATGGCTGGAACAGCTGAAAAATTACTTCTAGCAGTGAACACTAGTGGATCTCTAGGGCGGCCTGCTGTTGTGACCAAGGTTTCTGGAGGGTTAGCCGTTGGTTCTCCTACCGGAATTTTTTGTGACCCTCTGATATCAAATACTGAAGGAGGATCTCTGGCAAAGGCTTTCAGTGCAGATGTAGCGAGCTATACTGGGGTAAGTTCAAGTGCGCCAGGTGGAGGGGGGGTTACAGCACAAAAAGGTAGGTCAACAGACAGCACACTGGGGGGACATGCTCTCTTTGGTCCTTCAGAGGTAGCCTCTGGTGGCGCCATAGAAGGACTTAGTTCTTCTTCACGTTGTCAGAGCCCAATATCTACTGGCTCGTCCAGCCCCATGCCAGGACAACTTCTCTACTGTGTGCCCTCCCCTAAAACTCCTCAAGTGACTCCCTTGCAACAATTTTCTTTAGGAGGAAGGACTACAAGTGGCGTGAATCTTTTTCAATCCCCTCCACATGGCTCCCCATCGTCAAGCAAAGGGCAGAACGGCCAACAGCCCACGGAGGGTTGTCCATCATCACTTGGGCACTTTAGCCTGGCTGGCCTCCAGTCTGGATTCCTTCCTCACCAGATGTCATTAGAGAGGTCTGCCTTGGCTTCTCTGGCCCAGTACGGCTCAGCAAACGCCTCTCCATGCCTTACTCCGGTGGCACCAAGCCCAACTATTCAAAGTCCTGTGACGAATAGGACTTTCCACTTTAGCGACCCATCTAGTGCCACTGGATCCCATAGTTCTCTGTTCATGCCTCAGTCCTCTCTTCCTGCGCATGCTTCAGTACAGACACACTCGTTGGGGAGAGATCACCAGCCAGGTCGCTTCTCTGAGGATCTAAAGTTGCTATCCGGCTCACACCCATCTCTTCCCCAGGAGGTGGCCCAGGCTTTAGGCCACCAAACTGCTTACTCCTCTTTTGAAACTGGTTATTACCCCTCACCCTTTTCCTCGCCCACTTTAAAACCCAAACCCTGCAGCTCTGTCCTTGGACATATGACTCCCCCAATCCAGCTTTCACCAAGCCACTCCCATCAGATACATTCCTCCGGAGCCTCGCAGTCCCCATCGTTGCGGAGGGGCTCTTCTACCTACTCATCGGATTTAGAAACGCAAGCTGTACGTTCAAAGCTTCCTTCCAATTTGTGAGAATTGATCACACCCTCCTTTGCTCCTCCAGACTGAAATGCACACAAACATTGTTACGTGTGTGATTCGTTTAACTTTCCTTTACCAGATGTCACTGTGTTCCCCCTTTCATTTGACCTACAATTTGCTGTGATTTGACAGACACGTTACCAGGTAACACTGTTTTATGCTTTGTCTTATTATTAATTATCATCATATCTACATATAGAGAGATATATTTAATTAATACGGTAATCAAGGAGGGTGTGAAAATCTCTATTTAATGGATCATTTTTTTTTCTCTGAGTGAGGACAGTTCACTCCACAAATACTCATTTTGTCCGCACCTATGCACTAATACCTGCATCCAAGGCTTTTTCATGTATCTCAACAAAAGTGATCTACATTTTGCTAAAATGATACGTCATATGAGATCGCATATTGTTGATTCTCAAATGTATAGACTGTGGTTATTTATCATGTGTATGTGTGTTACCTGATGACAAAAACATTTTAGAAGACCAAAAAGAAGACTTCCAGTAAGGTAAATCCGTCACGTTGATCCCTTATTTTATATAACTTCGTTGTGATAATAACAAGGAAGTCCTTTCATTTTGTTTTTGTTTTTTTGTTTTTTTGAAAGCATGGCTAGAAAGGGACTCAAGTAAGCCAGCCTCCATCTCAATGTGGAGATTACAGCAGCGTGTGTCCAAACAAACTCACTTTGTCTTCCAAACTCATGCCGCAAAAACTTGTGTCAGATGCCGGTCTCGTTTTGTTCTTCCCGAATGTGTGCGATTGTTCATGTAGCACGAGTGTGTGGCACAGCAAAACAGTAAGGTAAGATATTGCCTTTTTTTCAAATTGTTTTCCTGTTTAAAAAAAAAAACTACAACTTTTTTGAACCACAGGTTGTGTCATCTGATTCTCACTCATACAGTTAATTAGGGGAGACCCAATCTGTGATTCATCCACTTCATATTTTATTGAAGGCAACTAAAATATTCAGTTGAAATTCCATTTGTCTCTGATTCAATTTTAATTGCTTAACTGCATATTGTGTTGTGAAGTTAGTAGTTCTCAACCAGGCCTAAACTTCAGGGACACATGAAATTGACTTGAAAAATATATATTCGCATTTCATCTAGTCAGATTACTTGGTTCATTGTAATGCATAGCCACTCATCCTGAAGACGGAATATCCTGACCAATTTACAAGAGTTTACAAAAGTTATGTAATTCCTAAAAAAGGTAGGTGATATGTCTTAGAAAAAAATCACCACTAGGGAGGGGGGCAGCCTGAATTGGTGGCCAGTCAATCCCCCTGCACAAGAAGACAATTTATAGTGTCAAGTTCAGCCTGCATGCATGTTTTTGGGATGCGGGAAGAAACTGGAGTACCCAGAGGAAACCCACACAAAGGAGAACATGCAAAAACAGTTGCTTTGATCATCAAGTGGCATGAGCAGAAAAAAAAACAAGAGTAAGTGGCTAGACAAGAAGAGGGATGTGCTTCTACTAGTTTGTCCACAGCTCATCACCGATACGCACAAGTCGTTTCCATTCCCGCAGCTGAGTCCCCACCAACTCAGTCACAGCAGCCTAATTTAACAAGACATGTTTGTAATCCCTTGACCCTCACAGGCTAACATGGAGTCACACATACCATACAGATACAGGCACTTGGTGACCATCTCCCTCATTAACGCTTCCCCGCAAATCCCTTTAATGAGGTGCAGCAAAGACGCAGGATGTGACACTGCCACATACAACAGTACAAATCTAATAACTAGCATCCATCCTAAATACCTTAAAATTGTATAATATCTTAAATAGAGTGGATTGGAGATGAACAAGGCATCATTTCACAAGTCAAACGTCTTCAAATCTTGAGTTATAACTCTAAAGAAAATGGTTAATACACAATCTTTTAGCTGTATTGTATATTGAAATGTACCTTGAATTACAGCTTGTAGTGTTTGACATTTAGTTTCAATGCAAGACCAACATACCTATTCATCTACTTTTCAAAGACGGTATATAATTATGGAATTACGTACATCTTACATTTCTAGTTTTTCCTCTTCTCGGGCCTCAATTTCTAAACCAAATACACATTCACCCTGCCACATTGCTAGTGTGACTCATAACTGTACATGGAATGTCGTGTCGAGAGTCTACTTAGCCACAATTCGGAAGACCAAAAGTTGCAAGGACTGAGCCCCGTGGATGCTACGAAGAAAGATGGAGCAAAAGCTAAAAATAGTTCCAACTTGGGTTGAATCAATTACGATTTCCGCGAGAAGAGTCGGGGGGCGAGAATTACTTCTCTTCTCACAGTGTGACCTTGGAGGCGTTTTGAAGGTGTTGACGTGGAGGCGTAAAGGCTAGACAAAAGAGTCCGGCGGGCCGCTGGGTACTCGGGTTGATCGCGGAATCGTCACTGGAGGACATCTTGTAATCGCACTAACGTGGAGGCATGCGAAGGAAAGTGAGCCGTTAGATAGCGTGGAGAGTATTTGTTTTTCAAGAAGGCTAGCAAGCGCCCGAAGGCATCGCTCCCATCTTTTAGAGAGATCAACACAAGCTTGGGATTGATTCGTTTTATCCTCCTCTGTTGTAACTTCTTACAAGCTATGACCCCATTGTTGTAAAATCTCACTGGAAGGCATGGAATTCATTGGCGCTGATAAGCTTTTTTTCCCTGTTGATTCCCAATTGGCTTTGCATATATGTAATGATTTTTTTTGTGGGGTTTCATAATCTTTCAGGTCAAGAAGATTTCTCAACTAGAGCAAACCATTAAAATAAAGCTAAAGTGGAGTTACAAGATTTTTCACCTGACAGCAAAGTCTCGACCTGAAGGTGGGATTTGCTATTTCCATCCGCCAACTATTTGCGTAACATACTAGTGTGGCTGCATCAGCTGGGAATTACACAGGAAGGCTTTTGAGAGAAGCGAAAGAAAAACAACCAGGCTGAGCCACTTTTTCAAGCGGCAAACAGTTTTCATGATGTCTCCCTGTCACCCGTCAGAAGAACATAGCAGTTCAAGGTCAGCATGGGAACCAAAAAAAGAAAGGGAAGGAAAAAAGGCCAGTGGAAGGATCAAGAAAGCTGACAGTGTTGTGACCGAATTCTCCCAGCCATCTTGTTTGGAGGACTGTCATATGTGGACAGTAGTGTTTATTTGTCTTATTTTGGACTCCTTGTTAGCTATTTAGGGAAAGGGAAACACAACTGCAGATAATGATGATGTCGGGACTACTTAAGTTATGTTCCTAATGGAGGAATAGAAATTAGCAACATCACGAAGATCGTTTGAATGGAAAAATGTTGCATTTTTCCACTATCTCGTGATTTTTTAATGACAGAGACATTGGTGTTTTGGGGGGTAAATTGTAAATTGTGGTTCTAAGGAGATCTGTGAGCTGCGTCTTGCGTTCCCGCGAAATAATTGGCAACAACATCTGTGGTGTTTAATATTTTTAAAAGCCGTCCATAGAAAACCATTGGCGCCATTACACTTTTCAGAACTGACACTATATATATTTTAGTTTTAAGAGAATTAACATCCTGTATAATAAAATGCATTGTTATGAGAAATCAACCGGTTTAAGCATGACTTCTTTAAGTCGCAAAACTCGTCACAGCAGAAAAATATCGGATCCAATCTTCGTAAAGGTTCGAGAAGTCTTCTTCTAGATCGTCCATTTGAAAGCTTATTAGTCAATCATGCCATTCGATTACCTAGAGACCAGTCCACCACAGTGTAGTCAACTGGAATAAGGCTCCATTTTATAGCAAACTAGCCGCCATGCTACCAAACCCTCCATCCAACTGCTCTGCTAAATGTCAAACTTAATGACTTCCAACAACTTCCTCGGAAACCCTTAACTTTTTACAACCAGTGCTGCGTAAAATTATTTTTAGAAAGTTCAGCCAATTTTATTGGCTTCAATTTTGGCCGATAAAACCTTCAACTATTCAGCCTAGAGTTTATATATAAAATGGGTTTTCTCTACTTTGTCAATTTATGCCACTAAAGTTCGGTTAATATTTATTAAGTGTCACTGTGAATTTAAAGCAAATCTAATATTCCCTGGTTGCCACTTGCTTGGTTCAGAAGTGACCAGTAAAAAAATCGCCTGTGCTCCCTTTTTTTTTACTTGGCGGACGTTGTTATAGCTGCACCTCCAATTTCACCACCCAATCTTTACCCCTCACTTTCCTTTTGTGCTGCCCAGCTGGCCTGTGACTACTGGTTGATGAATCGGTGATGCACAATACTGGAAACGTTTGCTGTGATTGAGGATTAGAGAAGCGAAATTGAACCTGCATTTTGATTCACAAGAAATGAGGCAATTCACTATAAGACAGGAGTCTTGGAATACACCTTTTAATTGACTGCTAGGTTAAGTTAGACCAATGTATTCCTCCCGATTTTTGTCCGTTTTAATGCAGCTCAGCATTTATTTATACCAATTTTAAGACCATCTCCACGAGTATTTTAACTAGTTTATGGGTTAAGACAGGGGTCGGGAACCTTTGTGACGAAGAGAGCCACAAACAATTCATATTTTCTAGCCATATTCTAAATTTAAAAGTCAAAATACATGTAAATGGTTAGCTTTTTTTTATCATTTCACCACATTTAAAGTGGAAAAACACTCGGAATACTTTTGACAACATTCTAATGCAGTTGCTCATCAATGAGTATGCATTCTAGAAGTCTAATCCCAAAAAAGGAAGATTAAAGCAGCTCTATACGTAGTATCTCAGCCCTGTCACCAGCTGTTTCCGTATTTTAGCTCACAGGTTAGCAGAGAGCCAGATGCAACCATCAAAATAGCCACATGTGGCTCCCGAGCCATAGGTTCCCTACCCCTGGGTTAAGATATACAGGTTTTGATATCCAATTGTACCACTCAGTTGTTGTTTTTTTCTTGGGTGAGCAAGTTAACTCACAAATAGCTGAACTGACACCTTAAATTGCTGGCCAGCCAATCACAGGGCACGAGGAGATGGACAACTATTCATGCCCACACTCATACCTAGGGGCAATTTAGAGTGTTTAACTAGCTTACATGCATGTGGGAGGAAACCAAAGTACCTGGAGAAAACCCACGCAAGTCCGGGCGAACATGCAAACTCCACACACCTGGGATCGAACCCTCGACCCCAGAACTGCGAAGCCTATGCGCTATCCACTCGAACACCGGGCCACCTTTCGTTTAATTTATTATAATTTTCAACAGGAAAATGAAAACAAAAAGAACTAACAATACAGAGATTAGTAATAGCGTCACATGATTGGAATTGTGAAGCGGAATCAGGTTGCTCGTATGACTGCGTTGCTCAATGCGGTTGACACGGCACATTTTTGTTTAGCTTCCTCCTTTGCCGCTCTAGTGAGTTGGAATGACACGATGATAATGTCGGTCTGACCGCAAAGTGTACACCGCATATATTTGCGTGTGTATTTGTGCACGTGTATGTGATGTCGGGCAGTTTAACCTGCATATGACCCAGTTTAAGAATAGCATGCAGCAATTGATTGTGAGACGATGGCTGGATCCTCCTCGGGGGTAGTAATGATATTCCGCTGTCAGGATCGTGGCTCACCTGTCAAAAAAAAATGACACTGCGTTACTTGTCGCCGCAGTCTGTTCAAAATGCATATAGTATATGAAAGAAAATATAAATGCACATTTAAATTTGTCAGCTTGGAAGAATACTAATCCACATTTTGGTGAGGTCGAGTCCTTTTACTTTGAACGAATGATGTACAGTAATGAGAGCACATGGTTGGCGGCTTTCCTTCAAATGTATTTATCAAAATATGTATTTCCATAGGACCTACTTACTGTATAATTCTGTACTTGTTTTAGACTGTAATAACTGATGTCATCACTTGTACAGTTCTTGACATGTCCATTTTTTTGGTTATTTTATGCATATATGACTTTCTACTGGGAAGGCACAGCCTGCGTGTGTGTGTGTGTGTGTGTGTGTGTGTGTGTGTGTGTGTGTGTGTTTTCAAGGGCACATGAGGCAGAGCGATATTTTGAACGCTTTTGTTCACGATCAAAGGGATTATTGAAATTATTTATTTTCTGCTTTTAACACGGAATAAAGCAATAAGGGGCTCATAGGGGAATGTAAGTGTGTGTGTTGTGTTGTGTGTGTGTGTGTGTGTGTATGTTGGTGTGAGAAGTGGGATCCTCAGATGCATTGTCGATAAGCAAGCACACCTGCTGGATGAAATCATAAGGTATAGAATAAAATGAAAAAAAGGAATATTTACTTGGAGTGTTTTTGCTCGTTTTTCATTGCATTGAATTGGGAAGTTTCTGGATGGCATTAATTCATTAGATGACAATGACAATGTTTAATTCTTTTGAATTTGGATGCTAATGTTGAATGATCATGTATTTAGCTCCATCGACATCCTATCCATTTTGATTGAGAGGGCTTTAGGGAAATTTATGTTAGGGTTGGGGGATGTCCCAATTCGGATTCAAGGGTTTTCAATGTTATAATTCAGAATATTACAGAAAAAAGTGAGGTCTATGTAAAACTTTCATGTGTAGAGTTTGTCAGTCAACATCAATGGCAGCAAATGATGGTGGAAAAAAAACAATTGTGATTATTCATTTATATTTTTAAACCGAAAAGAGGGTATACTATGCACTTTTTGATGTTGAGCTATAGGCAAACAGTCAAGAGGAAGGTGAGGCTCCTCAGAATTCAGCTAATGTTGTCAGACTGTAGGAAAAAATGGAAGAAGAAAAAAGCAGGACAGTGCATGTGTGCCCCTGTGAGCACTCAGCCATCTGCTTCATTTGAATTCCCCTTTGAGGTAACCTTCTGTCAGGTTCATTAATAATTACCTTCGTCCGTAATTATCAATAACTGCAGGAAGACATCTTATTCAATTATTGACATTTAATTAAATAGAAATGGATACAACAATGGGTAAAAGCCTCCGAAGGGGAGAGTCAGCAAGTGTCACCTTACAACTTCCGAACGTCTCCTCGAATAGACGTTTTCGTCCCATTCTTATGGTCACAAGTTACAGAGTTGTTGATCATTCCATCACGTATGAGTAAAAACAACATCTGGGACTACAATAACAATCAAAGTATTTTACTAATAACAAAAACAGGGACTAGACCTAACAACATTTAGATTAGAGTAATTATACAACCTCCTTGACCTAAGAATCATATAATATAATCATAATCATATAATCGTTACATACAGAAAAACCCGAAGTGTACGGTTACATAACGATAACAATATTCTTGTTATTGTCCGAATAGCCCTGTCCTCGTCACCAAGGGCCCACCAAATCTCAAGGACCCAGATTGGGTGGATTGTTTGTGTAACCATCCTGGAACAGGCTGTCTAGGTTAAAGATGACTTGGTGTGACCTCAAGACTTTTGAAAAACAGAAAGAGAATGATTTAACAAAGTAATGAATTAATACAAAGAAAAGAAAGAGATTGATTTAATAAAGAAATGAATTAATATAACTATTATAATAATAAAACAGAATAAACCCAACATTCCCCCGTTTTTATAATATGTATGTTATTAGTCATTTCTTAGTAATCACTAAATGGAAATGTCGGTGACTGCGATTTTATCCGCCTACTCCTTACTCCCATGGCTGGTCTGAAAGAGAAAAAACATAATTATATTCGTCCAATTGGTCCTCGGATTTACCGTACTCCTGGACCTCACTGCTTTCCCCAAACCGTCCCATAAGATACAACTCATGTACTTTAGAATTTGTAGGGGCAATTTCAGTAGTTATAAGTCGGCTTAGCAAGGAGCGCAAACAGGGGATACTACATCACCCACACAATGTTAGAATAGCGGTAATTGTGCCTATAGTCCAAATCTTTAGATTTTCCAAAGGTCTTATCCCACCAATCTGACAATGCGGACGTATCTACTCCAGAGTGCTCTTGCATATTGCGGTTCAGTGTTTGCAGGCCAGTAATGGCCCTGGTGAGAGATCCACTGGGTGACGCGTTGTTCGGTATGAAGGTGCAACATTGTTTTCCAAACATTGCACACACGCCCCCTGTTTCAAGGATCATATCCACCGCTATGCGATTCTGGAACGCCATCAGACTGGTAGCTGCCAGTTGTTCCTTCATGGCCACAAATCCCTGTTCAGTATAATTTCCAAGTTTTGAACATTGTAATGTAAGTAATTTATTCTATCCACATTTTTGTTTGGGGTGATTAGAAGGAAGATAGACTCCCAACCTGCTGCGATCTGATTAGCCAGCTTATACTCATCTGGTACGCCCCGGGGGATGCCAATCGCATCAATGTATGTTGGATCTCCTTCCCTCCATGCCTCTCGACGATGTCGGGAGGGTCGACCCTTCACCTCCGAATTATGAGCCGCCAATTGTATCTCCTCCACTGTGGATGGAAAAACAGACACCGGTAAGAGCAGTGAGACCAAAGTACCTAGTCCTGCCGCGTTTCGGCAGGAGTCGTATAATTTATCTACCACCCCGCCACCATAGGCCAGAACGTGGTATCAGGGGTGTAGTTTATTTTAGAACGCCGGTACACCACGTCTCATTTATCGCCCCCAGCTTCAGACCATGCCCTGTAAGGTTTAAGCAGGTAAAATGATTAAACAGTGGAAAAATTGACTTCCTATTTACTGCGTAACAAGATAAACACTGTTTCAATATTTTTTTTTTTCTTTCTTGCCAAGTAGGACACGTTTTTTCATTTGTAAAAACACTTTTCCCCAAAAGAATGGTGATTGAGGGAGTTGTTAGATCCCATCGTATTTTCCCTTGTCTGGTAGGTTATCCTAATCCTTTGTAAGATGGTTTAGTCTCAATTGAAACCATATGGAGACGTCAAACCCAATATAAAAGAGTTCCCTATAGTTTTATGGTATTGCTTGCTGAGCAATAATCTTTTCAATTAATATTGGTGTTTCCCGTATCTTATTAAGTCAGAAAGTTTATCTTACCCGTCCCCTCAATGTTTCAATTGAGACCACCCTTTTACCAAAGTAGCTCCACATAGTGCTTGCCTTCTTTACACTCCATTAACAGCGCCCAATTATCCCCCGTTTGGGAAATCCCTGTTTCAGAAATAAATTTCACAGGTTAATATGTCAGTCCAAGCTTTCCAATCTTGACCAATTTCTGCAACAAGGCTTTTCCCAATCTTTAATTTTTTGCTGTTAATGTACCACACATATTTCCCACCATCTCTTTTTGTATGGCAACCGGGACGTCGCCGAGTCCAAATATATTTTTTCAATGTGGAAATTTGATTTAGTAGGTAATGTTAATTAAATGTAAATGTGTATGTTTCTCGGTTTACCCTCCCGTAAGAAGGTGTATCCTCAATTGAAACGCCTCCGCCTTTTTCTCCAACTGGAGAAAACAACCCTACTGTGGAAAGGAATAGAATCACAATCATCATTAATCTCATTGCCCCAAAAGCAATAATTGTTTTCAACATGACTTTTTGTCTTTGTTTAGGGAGTTTTCCTCTTGAAACGTTTCAATTTAGACAACCTTCTTACTGTGGGAAAGGTGCATCCGTGTCCCCTTTCAGTAACAAGGACCCTCCCACTTTGCGTTGCTCCGATGTTTCTTCTTTTATGCTGCTTATCAGCATCCAGTCTTCAAGAATCACCGTCGCTTCGTCCGTTTCCTGTTGAGAAGCAAAATCTCCCTCTGATAGTCTAAATTTGGTGTGTGCGTTTTTTTTTTTTTTCTGATAGATTCGCCTCATCATCCAATTGTCATTGTGTAGTGAATAATAACAATTTGTAAGGTCTACCAAACAGGACTTCATATAAGGTCCGCCAATTGTGGATGGTAGACAACTATTATATTAACAAAATGGGAGCCATTATCACTATAAATAGTTTCTGGAATTCCATATCGTGGAATGATATCCATATGATCTAATAAAAATAAAATAAAATCTATATGTATTTTTTGAAATGGATATGTGGGTATGCATATAGATTTAAACCCTAAGCCTTGTAGTGCCGTTGTAGCAAGGCCACCTCCCCCTTGTCGAGACATAGGTCTTCCCTTGACTCAAGCCCAAATTATTTTCTTTTATTGATAGATTATGTCTCGGTGGTCTGCCAATCAAAAAACACAAAAAGACAAACTATCATTCACGCTCACACTCATAAACAGAAGAATTTAGTGTGTTCAACCAGTCTAGCATCCATAATTTCATTTTGTGGGAGTAAACTGGAGTACCCGGAGAAAATCCACAAATTCTCGAGGACGCCATGAATACCCCACATTCCGGAAAGTCTGGATCCACCCCGCATTCATTAGTAGATCCTTTAATATACACACCCCCACTCTAGCATTTTAACCGTTTGTAAAAAATTACCTTCAAGTTTCACACAAAGTTATATCCTTTTTAATGCTATCAGTTTAGCTGTTTGTTCCCCGAATTGAGGTCGGAATAGTTTCACATCTAAAGTTTTTATTTTTTACAGCCGCCATGACCTAATGGCCCCCTATCATGTTTTTGGAAAATCCCAATTCCCTCTAATAGCATGCCAATCACCTTTTAATGCGGCCATCCAATTTTGTTTCTACTTGTTTCAGGTGATAAGATAATCTCCCCCATTTGTAAAACAAATTCATCCACACCTCTTTTATACAACATGACGCCTATGGCCTTTATTACGTCGCCTTGACTCCAAATTCTATGAACCAAGATAACACGCCTAATTTGTAAGCGAATTTCGCCCATCCCATTTTGTTCATAGACAACCCATCTACCTAAAGCGTCACTTGTTTCAAAACATGAAAGGCCCCACTAGAATTTGTGCATCCAGCGCCAAATAGAGCCTATTTACACATTTGTCTCAAACTTGTTTTAGATATGGGGTCCCCAATTTCCCAAAATTTCCCAGAATTTATGTACTACCACATCCTGTCAAAAACCCAAAACGACTAACATAACCTGTTTCTAAGCCAGATTCTGGAATTTGGAGAATTTCTCCTTTTCCTCCCTTATCTAAGCTTGTTATTGTCACTCGTTATCACTGTAACATTCAGGCGTATTAACCCCATCGTTGCTAAAGTTCTCACCAATTTGCATGCCCTTAAAGCCGTAAAAGCAACGTTATTTGGTTGTATCAATTGACCAATGCTTATCCAATCCGTAATATCCTTAAAGTCATCAATATGACCTGTGACAAAGCATATTTCCTCCTGCCAGGACAACAGACAATGTTCTTTCAAGTGCACTTTGAAAAACATTCCATGTTACTCCATTCTTAGGGAAAATATGCTCATCCTAAACCAATTATTTTATTTACAATTCACCTAATTATTTGGATGAATGCCATGAATTTTATCATGCCACTATTGCATTGTAAATTTCCCATCTGATGTCGTTAACAGCCAAATAATTCAATACCTACTATACTTTGTAAATCACCTCATATGATGTTTACTTAAGACACGAGTCATTTCCCATAGCCTGTTACCAAAACAAAAATCTACAACAATTAAATGAGAGAAATCAACCTTTTGTTAGACAATTCCTAATTACAAACTTTAATGTTTTAAAAACCTTATCGTCACCAATATACCATAATTTTGTAAATTTTGTCATCCTGGCCTTTTCTTTAACCAGCCAACCCCCTGGATTAAAGTATTTTGAACAATCAAAAAATTCTGAAATAGTATTAATATTATTTTATCCTCCAAAAGCTAGTTTCCTTTAACTAAGAGCCCTTTGAAATCCACAATTGCTCAAAAATGACTATTTTGGTCTATTTCCCAAATCCAAAGCTTTTTACCAAATCAACCTTTTACTGAACAGATTTTTTCTATCCTCTTAATACATTTCATTTTAAAACCCAAAATATCAATGCGAAAGCATTCGCATAACCTTGCATTTCTTGCAGCCCATGTATTGTTCTTATTTTGAAAAGTCCAAACAGAAAACGCAATTAGCCGTTAACTATGACCTCCACTCTTGCTGCGAAAACAGCATTGTTATCTTATGTTTACAAACCAGCTTTTTCCCTGTGCCCAAATACAACGCTTTTTAGAGAAGACAACCATTAAAACGTCAAATTAACCCCTCTTCCGATATTCAACTATATAACAATATTTTTCCAAGACCCCATATATCCAGAATATGTATGCTGCAAGCACAACAATATGGCAAAAACCCATTTTCTGCCCTCAAGTTTGCTTCAGCACCCCCAAGGCCAATTATTATTATTATAATGTCTTCACGGAAGGGATCACAAAATTTTAGTCGTTTACACGGTCCGAACGCTCCCGAAAGCCCAACACAGTTAAATCGTCTGCCCCGCGGCCCACATGTTTCACTCCCATCTAATCAGCAGCCGCTGCACCAGAAACGCTTCCCCCGCAGTTGACACATTTTTTGGCAAGTCTAGAGCATAATAAAAACACAGGTGACATTCCCTGCTAAACATTTAAATGATCATTTTGTATATATTCTTTTGTCTTTTTAAACACCATCTTCCCGCTAGCGGACGGGATCAAAAACCAAGCTGCAATAAGCCATCACATTGCTGTAAATTGACAGTACATATAGGTTATATTAACAAAGCACCACCAGCACTTGGAAATAACCATTCTAATTGTTGTTATACAAGCCCAAGCATCACAAAAAAACCCAATTTATTGTAATCACAAAACGTCATACCTGGATTAACCAAATCAAATACCAGTGTCCCCATTAATTTTCTAGCTCCCTTTATTTTTGTTAAACTTCCTCCGCGCCCGTCACCTATCTCGGTAAATATTTTCCCCGTCAGCCGAGGAGGCCCCGCTATTTTTTCCTTACCAAACAGTACTTTCCCGCCGCCACGGTCTTAAATATATCCCCGTTATCCGAGGGAGCCCCCACTATTTTCCCAAAATAGTATTTTTTAACTTCTCCCCGGCCTTATTTCGCCATTAGTGTCTGTGGAACAAGCTGTTACACTTTTATCCACTCACATATTATTTATAAATGTATATTACCTCCATTAGTGTCTGTGGAACAAGCTGTTACACTTTTATCCACTCACATATTATTTATATATGTATATTACCTCTATGCATTAGTGCATATATTATCCTGCATTTTATGCATTTTAAGCTGGCCAGCAAACCCATATTTATTTATCCATAAATATAGCTGTGTAACATTTTTAAAGCGCTTTGTCTTACCAATTTTTTCCAATCCTTACAAGTTAGACGTATTTTTTGGATCGTCATCCAAACCCGCCTTACAACACGTGTTTCCCATATTTTACTTTTATTTTTTGTAGTGAGTTCGTGTGCCTCACACAGTTAACTCTATTATTTATTATTATTATTAATATTATTATTATCTATTCGACTGTATCGACTGTATCTCCTAGGCCTTTCCTAATTTTACTGCAGAAACCACACAAACACCATACAACGTATATTCGTGCCTACCCTTTAGACACAGGACACTCCCCGGCCCCAATATTGTACCTCTAGTACAATATATTCGTGCCTACCCCTGAGACACAGGACACTTTCCAGCAAAGTGCCCCACCGTACCTGCCATTGACTAGTATAAACACAGGGTTTTATCGCCGTCACCCAGGACGCGAAACCAGCCCAACAATGGGCCTCACATACAATGTCCCTTTAACGCATTTGTAAACACCTTCACAACATGCAGACATTAATGTGGACTAACCCGAGATCCATCAGATGTCTCCCTCCAGCAGGAAAAGTCTTCAACCGCCGAGAATCCAGGCGCCCCCGTCGAAAAACTCCGGCCCACCAAGGGTTTTGAAGACGCCGTGCGCACGGTCACTTACCAGATGTCGAACAGCAGCGCCTGGGTTCTCGCTCCGGTATATTGACCTCCATGGCTCAGAAGGACCAAAATGTCAGGTTCATTAATAATTACCTTCGTCCGTAATTATCAATAACTGCAGGAAGACATCTTATTCAATTATTGACATTTAATTAAATAGAAATGGATACAACAATGGGTAAAAGCCTCCGAAGGGGAGAGTCAGCAAGTGTCACCTTACAACTTCCGAACGTCTCCTCGAATAGACGTTTTCGTCCCATTCTTATGGTCACAAGTTACAGAGTTGTTGATCATTCCATCACGTATGAGTAAAAACAACATCTGGGACTACAATAACAATCAAAGTATTTTACTAATAACAAAAACAGGGACTAGACCTAACAACATTTAGATTAGAGTAATTATACAACCTCCTTGACCTAAGAATCATATAATATAATCATAATCATATAATCGTTACATACAGAAAAACCCGAAGTGTACGGTTACATAACGATAACAATATTCTTGTTATTGTCCGAATAGCCCTGTCCTCGTCACCAAGGGCCCACCAAATCTCAAGGACCCAGATTGGGTGGATTGTTTGTGTAACCATCCTGGAACAGGCTGTCTAGGTTAAAGATGACTTGGTGTGACCTCAAGACTTTTGAAAAACAGAAAGAGAATGATTTAACAAAGTAATGAATTAATACAAAGAAAAGAAAGAGATTGATTTAATAAAGAAATGAATTAATATAACTATTATAATAATAAAACAGAATAAACCCAACACCTTCCCATCTCTGAGAGCAACTCATTGAAAGTGAAGGGCTTTGTTTTAGACTGTCTATTGTAATTACACATTATTCTCTTCCTGTGATGCCCACCTCTCCAGGTAACAATTCATGTGTTCAAACCCAATGGGAAGCCAATGGATCTTCCATAAAATACATACTGTATTTTCACGACTATAAGGCGCACTTAAAAGTCTTAAATTTTCTCCAAAATAGACAGTGTGCCTAATAATCCAGTGCGCCTTATATATGGACAAAAAAGAAAACCAAAAACGAAAAACCACCACTGTCGGATATTAAAAAAAAACACAAACGTCTGAACTGAAACAATACTGTTAAATATGCAGATGCCGTCTTAGTTTACAAAATCTTCCATCATATAGCTCCTCCCCCACTGCAAGATTTTATACAAAAAATCCAAAACATCAACAATGGCTGGCTCTTTAGGTGACTGTGTAGTGAGTGCTTCATACCTTCATACCGAAGTCAATAGCAATTACCGTATTTTCATGACTATAAGGCGCACTTAAAAGTCTTAAATTTTCCCCAAAATAGACAGTGCGCCTTATAATACAGTGCGCCTTATATATGGAAAAAATGTCATTCATTGAGGGTGCACCTTATAGTCGTGAAAATACGGTACTGTTTTCTCAATATGTCCCTTCAAATACATGCTTTTCATTGACATATCCAAACAATGCTGGCTTCATCTTTAAATAACTTCTTGATAAAAACAAAATTGCAATGTTGTGAAGGATCTAAAACTGGATTTGAATATACTATGACACCCTGACCGCGTAGGTGTCCATCAGGCTCAAATAAACTCTTGTGCAGTATGAAGGGATAATCTGCTCTAGTTCTCCTTGGGTCAAACTCAACAGTAATTAATCCTTGCTGCCATGCAGGCTTCTGGGTTAAAGCACTGTAAATGCTTGTGTCCATTTTTTTCTGCTTCTGTTTGCCAATTTTTAACTCTTGCCGTCGGCTCCTAACACACAGCCACTTTTAAGCAATACCTGACTTCAAATGAAGTATTTTAAATTGGAAGGTAAAGTGTGTTTGGTGGAACTAGGAATTTATATGGTTAAAAATGATAATAATAGTGATTTTAGGCAAGTCTATTTTTGCAATTTGCTTTTACTCTGTGACCTGTTTCATTTGTTTTCTTTGCTTTTTCTTTGTTTTTATGCCCATGGCAAGCAAACATCATGTTTTTTTGGCAGAAGTCAGCACAGAGCACTCAACGACACGTAGTAACTACAGCACATCCGTATTAGACCTGCTTTTTTTCCCCTCTAAAATCCCATGGTCAAAGCCTTTTGACATCTGCCAGTTTATTCGTAAATATTGTCCAAGTTCCAATTTTGCAATACCGCGGCGCATGATTTTTGTGAAAGTTTTCGTGTTTTATGTGTGCATGTGTGTGTGTGTGTATAAGGTGCTTACATAATCGCGAGGACGTAGATTGGAGACTTATCTATCACATGCTATATACATCCTGACAATTGTAGTTGAAAAAAAAACGCAAATTGTGTAACTATCGCAATTAGGTCATGACAATTATTGTTCGTCGTCGAATATAAGTTGTTAAATTGTGACTAATTTCATTAAATTGTATCATTGTGTTAGTCTAGAGCACTGGTGTCAAAGTGGTGGCCCGGGGCCAAATCTGGCCCGCCGCATCATTTTATGTGGCCCGGGAAAGTAAATCATGAGTGCCGACTTTCTGTTTTAAGAGGCTAACAGCATTATCAAGCTATTAATGGGTGAGTATTGAAAGGAGGTTCTCAAAGGTGAGTTTTAAGTAGTCCAAATGTTGATTCCTATTCACTAATGCTTTTTAACATGATTTATTGATGCCGTAGTTAGCATAGTTTGACCATATTCCCATTTTGGTCATTTATTTGACTTATTCCTACCTACCAGTGTCACACTATAACACACTAATAACAACTCCAGCCCTCACAACCGTCACTATACGACACAGGTGTCAAAGTGGCGGCCCGGGGGCCAAATTTGGCCCACCACATGATTTTATGTGGCCCGGGAAAGTAAATCATGAGGGGTGACTTTCTGTTTTAGGATCAAATTAAAATGAAAAGTATATATGTATATTACATTTCCTGATTTCCCCCTTTTAAATAAATAATTGTCTTTTTTTAATCAAATTTTTCCTGTTTTTAGTTCAAAAATCATTTTGTAAAATCTAAAAATATATTTTAAAAAAAGCTAAAATAAACATTGTTTTAGATCTATTAAAGAAACAGAATATTCAGGGCTTTTAATCCAGTTCTTTTAACCCATAAAAAAATCCAAATATTATTTCTAAAATGGTCCGGCCCACATGAAATCGAGTTGACGTTAAAGCGGCCCGCGAAGAACCAACCCGAGTCTGACACCCTTGCTATACGCCTTCAGTCAGATGGTAAATTATGGAGAGCAGAAGCCCCTCTCCCCTCCCCTATTTATCATATTAGTGTGTGCCCTTGAACATTTTGCAGCCATGTGTATCCTTTGAACTGCTGTGAGTAAAAACAAGCTGCCCAATGTGACCATGTCTTGTTAATTAAGTGGATTTAACATATGACAGTAAATACTTATAAATCACTTTCAGGCAGTTTTCTGTAGTGTTCGTATTGGCTGGGAAGAGCAATGTGGTTTTGAATCAAATTATAAAAAAATCATCCCCGAAGAACGGATCCAATGACTGACGCAAAATTGACTGGACATGCTTTTTATAAAAAAAAAAACGAAAAAAGAAATACGCCATTTCAATTTTAGATATGTTATATCCGGTTTCTAAACAAAGCACCTGACTGACTATAAATTTCACCCACAAAAATGTTGCACATCATTATTTTGCACACAACACACTGACAGAGAGATTAGCAGCTCAGTTGTCATTTGAGGGTCGCGTCAAGGTCTTTCATTCATAAATGCGTTTAGCATCACACATCAAACACTCCGAATCCTTACATAAATCAATTTATTTAATGCACAATTGTTATGATTTTTATTAAATGTCTAAAATTGTCTCTCTGCGGACAGCAGAACTGGGAGTCAATGTACCATGGGGTAACACCAAGGTACCAAATTCATGTTATCTGCCCAATTGGTATACTATGTCATAAGAAGCCATGTATATCTGATTTTTAGACAACTTGACCTCAATAATAAAGTACCACATTTTAAGAGGCCTACCAGAAAAAGTACCAACCCCCAAATTCCTGTGAACCCTCGCAAATTCAGTTTTACGTACTTTGGAAAACTACAAAAGACACTCGTATGTGAAGGTCTCATTCTGCTTAATTAAGATAACAAGCAAGTGTCACAACGGGCTCGTATGGCCGCCTTGTGTGCAGAATGACTCTCGGAGAGAAGAAACGTGGAGTGGAGGAGCAATTTGGTTGGGCAGCCAATGTCACGCTACTTCTGCTGACCTCCATGCTTCGTCTCACCTACAAATGAACGTCAAATCAACAGGCGGTGAGGCAGTGCGCGGATATTAACGGAGGGGGGGGTTTATTCTAGTCCATTTAAAGTGTAGTATGAAGTTGCGTTGTGGCATCAAAAACAAATGATCAGAACATTCAAACAGTCTCTCTCATAGCATTATGATATGCCTATTAATTATTTTTTTGAATATATCAATCTATATAGTTGTGTTAAGGATTTGATCAATAAAAATAACCTTAAATAAGTAAAAATAACAAAAAGTCTTAAAAAATATTTTTTATATGTATGTATGTATACGTATATATACATACATATACATATACATACATAGATATATATTTATATATACATATATACACACACACATATACACATATACACATATACACATACACACATACACATATACACGTACACATATACACATAAACATATACACATACACATATACACATACACATATACACATATACATATACACACACATACACATACTATACACATACACATATACACACACATATACACATACACGTATACACATACACATATACACATATACACACATACACATATACACGTACACATATACACATAAACATATACACATACACATATACACATACACATATACACACACATACACATACTATACACATACACATATACACACACATATACACATACACGTATACACATACACATATACACATATACACATATACACATATACACATATACACATATACACATATACACATATACACATATACACATATACACATATACACATATACACATATACACATATACACATATACACATATACACATATACACATATACACATACACACATACACATATACACATATACACATATACACATATACACATACACATACACATATACACATACACATATACACATATACATATATACACATACATATTCACGTACACATATAAATAGATATACATAGTGGCGGCCTGGCGAATGAGCGGTTAGCGCGTCGGCCTCACAGCTTTAGTGTCTTGGGTTCAAATCCATGTCGGTCCACCTGTGTGGATTTTACATGTTCTCCCCAGGCCTGCGTGGATTTCCTCCGGGTACTCCGGATTCCTCCCACATTCCAAAAACATGCATGTTAGGCTGATTGGACACTCTAAATTTTGTCTGCCCATCGTGTTTTTTCATCATCGGCAGTATTTTGTGCCTATGTTGAAGTGAATTGAAACAATCACTTCCTATCCAGTTGTGCAACTTTGTGTAGGATTTTGGGCAGTTGCGTGTCTCTGCATAAAACTCGTTCCTGAATGGTATTGTTATTAATTAGGAGAAGAGGTGACATATTTGTGAACACCTTGTTCAAATTTTCCTTCTAATCTGAGCACAGACGGCGGGATTAAAATACACTCGTTGCAAAATGAATATTTCATGACGGCACATGTCAAAAACTGGAGTTTCAGATTAGCTTGCTTTTCTCTCTTCGTAATTAGAAATGTCAGCAACCTTTTGTTATATATTTATATTTTCCTCAATCCAAAACATCCTTTCCCCCCCAAAAAATAATAAAACAAGGTTGAGGAATAAAACTGAGATTAGCAAAGCAAAATAGATAAAAGTTTGACCCAACAATTATACAATGTTTACAATTAAATCTCTGTGCGAGACTGACAAATAGAAAATAGACAATAAATGTTTACTATCACTGCAGCAAATGAATGTTGAGCAGATTTATCCGAAAACAGGCCAAAAAAATCCAGTTGACCATAAAAGTACAAGCAAATTCTGTAATTTACTTATCTTAAAGTTCAGTGCTTAACACCCACCTATTTTGGGAGCACTTCTCTTTGCTTTATGAGATAGTGTGACTAACTGGCCGTGTCCAATCAGCAGGCGGGGTGTCTGCTATGAAACCTCTTAGTCTCACGGAAGGAGTTGCCGAACCAATTTGATAATCCCCCCCACCGCCCCTTCGCACTGCATGAAACATGATTTTATTCAGAAAGAGATGCTGGTGAGGTGAACCCTGCATCTTAATCCATCCCTCACCTTTCCTTGAAGAAAACTGACAAAATGAGTGAAGTGATTCTGGATGGAGGAACTTTTTTTGAGCTGCAGTTTCATTCACAATCTTTTACGACTCCCCGGATTTAAATGCCGATATTTTTTTACTATCATTGCTAGACCATTCCACACATAGACTGCAATTCTACTGCGTGTAGATAGCGTTGGTACTTTAATAAAGTAGTACATGACCCCAAACTGAAGAATTAGGAAAAAAATATCTGTAGTTACTGTTGCATTATTATTAAAGAAATACCTTAATTTACTCTGAACAACTACACATTAAATAGCTTTATGTTAGTAAATGAAAATGTTTTAAGTAATAAAATGCCAAACTTGTTTAAAATTGGAATATTCTAATCAAAAATAATTTTAAAAAATAAAGGAGATATATAAAATTAATTGAAAACTCTTTATTATTAATTTATTATTTACATTTAACTGGTTAGATCAAAATTTAAAGGAATTCAAATATGTTTCAAGATTTAAATAAATATTGAATTTATGAAAATTATTTTGTTCCTTATAATTTTTGATTAATTTTCTATTCATTTTAATTAATTTTCTATGCTAACAGTGGAAAAAAAACTCTCCCAATAAGAATCTCGACAGCCAAAAAAATAATAATAATTAATTCCATATTTAACTTTACGATTTTCTGAATGAGTTTCATTTTCTAAATCAACCAACAAACATTTTAACTTACCTGTATTTGCATGCAGGTATTATGTTGTCCACTAAGAGTCGCTATTCTCGCATTCTACACTAACCTTATATACTGTCACTTTATTTGGATCCCTTTAAAATCTTACATATCTGTCAATCACCAGGCAAAATCAACCCATTTTAACGTCTTATTTCCATATTCCACCTCTATTGTCTACAATAATTGGTTCTCCATGACTTAGATTTCTAATGGTTTCAACATTCTCTTCTACTTTCTCATTGAAATCCAACAAAGTGATGAAGTTTTGATTCTTGATTGATTGCATAATGATGATGAAGGGATGCACTTGGCTGCGGATGTTCTGAGCGATATCACGGATGAGGGGCTCGGGGGGTCACGCAGTTGGATATGCAGGTGCACAGAAGCGCTTTCCTGCAGCAAACAGGCAGCTCTCCTGTCACAAGTGTATTGAGGCATGACACATAACACACACACACACATATACACACACATATACACACACCACTACATCTCTGCCACACGCTGCCGACTGATAAAAATATCACTAACATCATCGGGCAATAGAATAGGATAATGCAGCCAACTGTGTTATTGTGGTTGTTGTTGTTTTTACTTGTTTGTTTGAACAATCTTTCATCTTGCAATCATCAAATCTGGAAAAATAGCTAAGACCCATCTTAAAAAATTAGAAGAAATAAGCATTTTAGATGTAAAATACGACTGAAAAATCTGCACATACATTGGCTGAGCCAATGGCTACCAAAATGAAGGTATTTCAATAAATAACCACATTTTATCTTGGAAATACCTTGATATTATCGGTGTTTGTCAAAATTTTAAATGATAGTCTTTACATACAGGAAATTCACCCATTTTTTTGTTGTTGCTAAAATCACTTTAGTGTCTAAAATAAAACGTTTTTATGCTTTTTATAGCAAAAAGACATGTTTTTTGGTGTTGTCTTGTGACAATTTTCAATGTTTTCTGAGGCAGAAATCCTAAAATAGCAACAATTTCCAATAACTGTCAATTGCCCACGTTGTTCTTTCACCATTTTTCAATTAAACTGCAATCAAATGCATTTTTTTCCAAATAAAACAATGTACTATTTCATTAATGAATCACTAAAATCCTATCAATTTAAAAAAAAAATCTTTTCAGCCAATATTTGCTATGCAACTGCTCAAGTTTAAAAGTTCAAATCCTTTCTAATTAATCGCTTTTTTTCAAATTCAAGCTCAACTCCAAATAAGAACAATAACTACACTCACTAACAATCACTCTTAGTGGATTTGCCCTCATATTGTCCCACATTTTCTATCAAAGTAGACCCTAACCACCAACAAAGTATCTTCAAAGACCCCAAAACTTTTACCTATACATTCCTGATCCCACTCCAGCCTTAAAATGAACCCTTTACAGTAAAAACCAACTAACCCTAATCCACCAATCAATAGGCTCGATGTTCCAACCGTAATAGCGTCTGTTCTCGGAACAAACGAAAAAAGATGACGATGCACTCCGACGACCCTTATAAGACCCAATTGGATCTTATAATCCCCAGTGAGTGCAACCATTATCTTCCCCCTCACGTCAACGAAAAGTCCAAAGTTAGCCTCCATATCAAATAATGACACGGTAGCACCATCTCAAAGCGAGCGTTTAGATTCATGCCGCGGCTAATGGAGTCTCTCTCCGACTGCCGCTGATGGATGAGATAACTTCTGCGGCACTCAAACGGCATTAAAGCACCATACAAGGCTTTATTTGTTGTTCATTAAAATGCCTATTCATGCTCCGCCGGACCGTCGCGTCGTGGAAGTACGTTGCAGTTCATTTGCAATCATAAAAACGCTCATTAATAAAAAGCATTTCCTTGTATTTTGCTGAGCGGCGAGAGCAACAAATCATTAGCTTTTATGAATACAAATTACGGGTCGCCCTCGTGAGACGTTGCAATTGTTGCATCAGGGAGAAAAAAAAGGAGCTTTTTCATAGATGTAGAAATGAGGCCTTTTAGAAGGCCACATGGGGATAAGAATACTTACTGTTTACTGCTTGAATGTAGATTTCAGGGCAATTGGGCTTTTGGTGATAGGGTTGTTTTAGTAATTACGATGTAGATTTGTCGTAAATGGCCAACAATTTTGTATCTTTTAGAGTTTGATAAATTACTTGTCATCCAGATATTACATCGTATTCGTATATAAAGCTGATGCAGATACTATTTAATATTTAAAGGTAATTGGTGTCTCATATTCCTCAATCTATTATTTTTTAATAACGTTGTGTTTCTGTTTTAATTAAAGTATATGTTATAAAGTTATGGCATCTGGACCAAATTTGTTCAGCTCCATAAGTGGATTATTAGATTAGATTAGATTAAAGTAGAACTTTATTTCATCCCATATTCATAAAATTTCTTGGTTGCTGTAGCAAAACAGACATAAGACACACAAGACATTGTAGAACTAGTTAAGAAATGCTCCTAAAGGAAGTTATTTGAGATATTTTTTTGTTTACTGAGGTACGTACATATAACAAGTTCGCAAATTAGAACTTTATTTCATCCCGTATTCTTGAAATTTCTTGGTTGCTGTAGCAAAACAGACATAAGACACACAAGACATTGTAGAACTAGTTAAGAAATGCTCCTAAAGGAAGTTATTTGAGATATTTTTTTGTTTACTGAGGTACGTACATATAACAAGTTCGGAATTGATAAATTATGGTCACCAAATATCCAAATGATGAAAATGTCATCGAATATAGTCCGCACAAGATGCTTACATTCTGTTGTGCTTCTTGTCGTTAACACTAGATGGCGATATTGGTAACTTAAATTGTGTCTCTTCATTAGCTCAGGGGTCAGAGACCATTTAAGGTCGAAAAGTTGCTTGGTGATTTGGTTGTGTTTACGGCTACCAATTACATTTCAATTGGGAAAAATCTCCGAAGTCCCGCTAGGTCATTGCGGTTTAGGCTACTCGTTCCACAGCCAACGCGGGCGCCATGTAAGGGCACTGTTTCCTCTCACGCCATGGTTCACCCTCCCTGTCATGAAACACAGGCGGTCTTAGATGAAGAGCTGCAACTAAGTCAGCTCCAGACCAGCCTCCTCTTGCTCCATAGATCAGCCTCCCACTGTGTGTGTACTGCAGCCAGAGATAGCGACTCTCAAAGGGGTCACTACCACCAAAATGATAGAGGGCTCAAAAAGACTCGTTCTACTCTCAATCACACTTGGAAAAAAAATAACAGTAGAAGATTTTTCAGTCTTCTCCCATCGAGCCATGTCACCCATTTTCTACAATGACCTTGAGATGAAGGAGTTGCTCTTATTGCTACTAGAAGACGTGTGTGTATGTGGGTGGATGGGTGTGTGTATGTTTCCCCCTTTTGTAAGCACAGACCAAAAATAAGAAAATAAAAACATACAAAAGCCCCATTCCTATAAAAGACACACATGTATCTCGCATGTGAGCTTGGAAGAAGCAGGGAAGAACCCTCTACATGTCGGCATTAATCAAAGAGGGATCAGGCTGCCTCTCTCTGGTCCTTTTTTATTTCCCATTAACATCAAGTATGCTGATGAAATACAGCACTGTGATAGGGTAACTTGTTTAACAACAGGGCTGCTATCTGCACCCAATTGCTGTTAAAAGAAGTGCACAAAAAACATCAATAAACCTCCTTGTGGACGGTGACCTTGCAAGCCCAGCCGTACGTATTGGATTTTCATATAACAAAGCCAAGGACAACAAGGTCTGGAGAATAATAGTTTGTTCCTAATAGTTTACAGGCTCTTTTTTTTCATGTACTAAACCCTGGATATAAATGGTGTTGATATTATTTGGGGTATTCCAAGTCACAGGTTTGTGGATTGCAAATGGGTTGCATGTTATTACAGTGGTACCTCAACATAGGAGCACCCCGACATATGAGCATTTCGAGATATGAGTACAATTTCGAGCAAATACTTATCTCTGGATATAAGACGAATTTTGAGCAAATAATTATCTCTAAATACGAGAAAACCAGGTGGCCAAGACATGTTCATAATTTTAACGCATCTCTTTCGTGTATAACAGATATCTACGAGCACTGGGTGGAGCGTTGCATTCTTTTCAGTGTTTTTTGCCGTGCAAAAAGCGCCTCCCCCTCTCTGTAAGTCTCTCTCTCTCTCTCTTCCTTAGAAATCCATATAATTTTAGTACTAGTAAACACATTTTAGTCATATTAAACCACTAGTTATGTGTTACTTTATTAATAGATGGCGAATTAGAAGAAATAAAACATTTTTTCCAGTTCAATAACCTGTTTTTGGTGTTTTTTCAGAGGGTTGGAATTAATTAATTAGTTTTCAGTTCATTTCAATAGGAAATGTTACGAGAATATCAACATATGAGCTCAGTTCCGAAACGAATTAAGCTCATATCTCGAGGTACCACTGTATTTTGTCAGGCGTGTAGATGCTTAAAGAGAGCTAAATATAGCAATACAAAATCTGACATTAAAACAAAGTAGTTGTGACTATGAACAAAATGGTCCCATCACAGCTAAAGAAATCTTCACCAATAAATTCCTAATGTGGATGTGTGTGTTTGACATTATGTTTCGCTCTACCGCTTCTTTAAGACAATCTGTTGAGTGTTCACTGTTGGAATGTCGGCTGTCATTCACAGTCATTTCCATGGAGAAGATGCATGAATTCTTAATAAGACATGCTACCAAAATGAATAAAAAAATGGTAGTAAAATAGATAGAAACAAGACTTGGGTGGCAAACTGTCATCCCAGCCCTGTTGAAAGACTATGCCATCATTAATCTTCGCAATTGCACAATAGACGTGTCAATGGCTTGTCACTTTCTTGCACTGCAATGTCATTGGCTGCTTTTTCAGTCGATTTTCATTTTATATGTCAATGTTTAGAAGAGTATGACTGATCAGTGTCTTTCTTTGCATGCATAGTCCCCATCCCGCTTTAGAGTCAGTGGTATACTAGTGCTCCATATTGTATGTTTTTCGAAGATTGCCTCAGAAAAAGTTCGGCGGCATCCCCATGGTAATGAGGTGTCGCAATATCGGTGGGAATATGAAGCTGAGCCCGTGGAAATTTGCATACAAATTGCCCAGCTGGTACCCTGTTGTTACAACAGCAGAAGCACTTAGCTGCTAGGATTCCGTTTGCGTGTGAAACACACTAGAAACTGATATAAGAGAGAGAGAGAGAGAGAGAGAGAGAGAGAGAGAGAGAGAGAGAGAGAGAGAGAGAGAGAGAGAGAGAGAGAGAGAGAGAGAGAGAGAGAGAGAGAGAGAGAGAGAGAGAGAGAGAGAGAGAGAGAGAGAGAGAGAGAGAGAGAGAGAGAGAGAGAGAGAGAGAGAGAGAGAGATGTTGTGTCATTATGAAGCTACTGAACAATGATCTCATCTGTCTATTGAGTTTGCTGAAGAAAATCAGTTCATTCAGGATAAAATTGGATTCAAAACGTAAATCGTCGAATTGGAAAATGCTCAATAGACTTTGGTTCAGTTTAGAAGTGGAATTATTCCATTGGAAACAAAGACGTCCATCTGAAAGAAGCTTTTTAGTATATGAACTGACATTCAGACTATATTTTCAAAAATATAGTACAGTAGGTTTAATGTTAAGTATTTTTATAAAACTGAAAGAAATAATAACAACCTCTTATTATGATATTGACGAGCAAGGATGCAAGACTCTTTCATTTTATATTTGGAGGGATGGGATTGTAAATATAAATAATAAAACCAATCCACTATGGAAAATTAATCGAGCATTTTGGCACATTAAGTAGGTCTGAAAAATGGGTAGATGGATGAGTGATGCAAGTTTTAAAACTTTTTAATGTTCAAATTAGGTTTTTGAGTTGAGTTTTTATTTCACGCATCATTATAGCCTCCAAAATGTCTCAGAATGGCTGACAAGTACACGTTTAGAATGTGAATGTGTTGCATCTTTCAAATTTTAATGAATTGGAACAAGCTTTGGTGCAGTTTTATGACCTAACTGGCCTTCAAATGCAGTCTCAGCAGATCCTGAATTTGTATGATGTCATATTCAAATGACAGTAGCTGATTAAAATGGACTATATGAAAGTCAAAAGACAAAAAAAATGACAAAAATAAACGCAAATACAAAGTCATTCAATTAAATTCCAATTTTTGCCGGAAAAATAGATGGAATATACTTGATCTTTAAAAATCTGATACTCATACTCTGATCATCATGATTTTAGGAGCCCACTTTCCTGAAGGTCCCAGACTGTGGACAGCTGACAACACAGTGCCCCCTTCTGACGGCGTGCGGTATAACTTTGACAACAAATGGTGGCCATATTAACTGAAGGACAGCCCAGCTCATCTGATGCTTCTTTTTTTTGACAATCATCCTGTCTCAGCTTCACCAATACCGCTCAGCCATGAGTGACACCACAGTTTAATCAATTTAATCACTTCCTATTATCAAACAGAACCTTGGACTGACCTCCTTGCTTCGTGTAACATAAAAATGGGCAGTTAAGACCGACCCAGTACCCAAACCACAATAGGTTGTCCCCCGTTACAGACTGTTCGGTAGAAACCATTCAATGAAAAAGAGAGCAGTGTCAGCAACAAAACTTTATCCAATCAGAGTGTGTTTTGGTCTGGAAGGTGACACCATCCCTTCCTTTTCCAGCATCTTTGTACAAAGGCTCAAAGCCTGTTAGATGTTATTTCCGTCATTTTGCACAATGCTTCCTCCAACCTTCACCATGAACTCTAGACGGGTAAATAACCCCAGGGACGCGACTAAGAAGAACAAGGTCATCTTAGTCCAACTGGGTTAGCTAAGGTTTACACACTAAAAACATTATTGATTTGACACTATTGATTTGAGCACACTGGTCTGTGCAGTAGTTCGGATCGGTACTTTTCGACGTATAAACACCATTTTCTCCTCAAGAATTTAACAGTATGTTTCTCATCTCATTTTCAGAAAACTCTTTCTCCTCACCAGGGTCCGTGACCGGACGTTTGGTCGCCGGTCTTTTGGTCGACGGTCAAATGTACTTAGATATTAAACAGTACTTAGATATTAAACATTACTTAGATATTAAACAGTACTCAGATATTAAACATTACTTAGATATTAAACAGTACTCAGATATTAAACAGTACTTAGATATTAAACAGTACTTAGATATTAAACAGTACTTAGATATTAAACAGTACTTAGATATTAAACAGTACTCAGATATTAAACAGTACTTAGATATTAAACAGTACTTAGATATTAAACAGCACTTAGATATTAAACAGTACTTAGATATTAAACAGTACTTAGATATTAAACAGTACTTAGATATTAAACAGTACTTAGATATTAAACAGTACTCAGATATTAAACAGTACTTAGATATTAAGCAGTACTTAAATATTAAACAGTACTTAGATATTAAACAGTACTTAGATATTAAACACTACTTAGATATTAAACAGCACTTAGATATTAAACAGTACTTAGATATTAAACATTACTTAGATATTAAACAGTACTCAGATATTAAACAGTACTTAGATATTAAACAGCACTTAGATATTAAACAGTACTTAGATATTAAACAGTACTTAGATATTAAACAGTACTTAGATATTAAACAGTACTTAGATATTAAACAGTACTCAGATATTAAACAGTACTTAGATATTAAGCAGTACTTAGATATTAAACAGTACTTAGATATTAAACACTACTTAGATATTAAACACTACTTAGATATTAAACAGTACTTAGAGTATCCGGAGAAAACCCACAGAGGCCCAGGGAGAACATGCAAACTGCACACAGGTGGACTGACCTGGATTTGAACCCAGGACTCCAAATGTGAGGCTGACGCACTAACCAACAAAACCCCACAATCTTACAAGTATGTGCAAGTGTCAACACGGGTTAACAGGACACCGCCATTTGCGAATGGATAGAAAGTTCCTCACGTCTCACGCATGAAAGCAAAACACGGTGTGAAGGGAGGCGCAAGGTAATCATAAGGCCACATATGTCCCTCCCAGGCTTCCTCGCAGAGGTCATGAGGGAAGGACAAACTGAGGGGAGCACCCTGCTGGACATAGGCAGATACTGCGTGCAGTTTGTCCTGATGGAGGCAGGTGATTGTAGAGGCCTCGGAGGTGTTGCTCAACTGGGCTATGAGTCAGCGACTTGGGATTAGTACCATTAACTACCCGCCTTGGATCAGTGATCACAAGCTGCTTATCCTCTGCTTCTAATGCTTATCAAACTTCCTCATGAATTTAAGAGGTGGAATAAAGGCTCACTCTTCCAATGCACTTTGTATGGAGAAAAAAATGGGAAAGGGTTTTTTGGGGTCATTTTAGTACAATATTTTTTAGGGTGTTTGCAAAATGTATTTTAAAAAACGCAAAATCGAATACAATATGTTTCTTTTGGGGTTTTTTTTTGCGCTATTGTTTTTTGCTGTTTTTTTAAGGAGTTTTTCACAATTTTCATTAAAAAACTGGGTTGGCTGTTTCTACTACAGTAATTACTTGTTTGTCTAATATAATATAAGGTAATTTACAGGTATTTCACAATTGGCATCACATATTTTATAGGTAGATTGCTTAAGTAAAAAAACAAGACTATTGTTTGATTAAAAGTGATTTGTGTTGACAAAACCCAATATATTTACTTCATACTTGGCCATTTTTAAAAAGTATTTCAACAATATCTTAACTTATTCTGCATTCCTCCTTTGTAACTTAAACTTTTTAAATTGCCCAACCCTATTTTTTTATTGACTGTCAATTTCCTTCAGGCTAAGTCAACTATAATTTTAAGATGGATCAGGGCCAATAAAAAGTGGTTCAACCTATCCTAAAGTTGTGTAATACACTTTGCTGGTAATTGAGGTAAATTAGAATAATTACAGAAAAATGGAGTATCAGGTAAGATGAGGTCATTAAGAAAAGGTATTTAACCATCTTTCTCATTGGGAGATAATTATTTAATGACTTAATATAAACCATATTACAGTATATTTAACCTTAGTTTATTTTCGGGATTTGTTGTGGTTTGGTTTTTGTTGCTGGTTTTGCTGATCCAGACAGATTTTCTACTTTGACCTATGTTCATCACACAACAAGGGAGAAATTCTTCCCGTGTTAAAGCCCAAAGTTATCTTTTGAAATGTCATAATAATCCAAATCCTTCTCGCAGAAAGGGCGCTAATACTTTGAGACTGACAGGCAATGTGGACCTGCTCATCTGGCAGCCAGATAACCTTCCATGAAAAACTGTCATCTTATAAGCATGATTTCCTATCCTTTGCCAACCTTCTTGTTGCCCCATTTTGAGCATCCCTCAATGATGAAGCTTTGAAATCAGACACGCCAATGGCTTTTCTCCTAATTCCCTAATTGAACCCTTTTTGCAACAATATGTTTTTATTCTTCAGAAGAAGCGGTGAGATGATGGTGACAAATGTCTATGTCATCAGCACCTTCTCCAAATAATGCTTCCACGTGTGGCCCAGTGGTGCTCGGACGTTTGGTCGCCGGTCTTTTGGTCGCCGGTCTTTTAGTCCCCAGTCTTTTGGTCGCCGGTCAAATCATGACAGAGAGTTTAGTGTTGAAGCCAGCTCTCAAAATAATACTCATAAGATATAGTTTAATATCTAAGAGAGAGAGTTTAATATCTAAGAGACAGAGTTTAATATCTAAGTACATTTCATCGGCGACCAAAAGGGACCAAAAGACCGGCGACCAAACGTCCTGTCACAGGCCCAGTAAGGGGTAAGTTCAAGTCAGACTAATTCATAAATGTATTTATAAAAATGGTTCGATAGATAGACAGCGTTGACATGCTTTGGGCATCTATGAGGAAACCGGAGCACCCGGAGAAAAACCATACAAACTCCACACCACCTGAAATCAAACCCTCGACCCCAGAACTGTGAGACCGTAGCTGAAATGGACTAATGAATGAAGCAAATTGTGTATGTTTTGATGAAATCAGCCAAACAATTGGGCAATAGAGTTGATAAATATAACTGATTTGATTGGGTGAGTTCTAGATCCGCCTGATGTCCGCCCACAGAATTTGATAAGAGAAAATGACGAAATGTATTTCATTATGCAATGCGGACAAAAGTGTTAAAATTATGTAATACAGATGCTTGTATTTCTATGTTAAAAATATTGATGCTTGTTCAGTGCTGGTTTAGAAAAACACACAAATCAACCAGATATCTTACATATTTACATATAGATATTAATTCATAATAAATATAAATGCGTTTATTGATATGTCCTGTCCATTATCATATAAATCAAATACATAATGAGCAAAAACAAAAGTAATGTGATGAGTAAATTCATAATTTCAGAACACAAATTTCCCAATATGGGATGAATAAAGGTTAATCTGTTGTAATGCTACCTCCTATCGATATCATGTGGCAATTACAGGCATTGTGACGTCAAAAGATGGCGACCAAATGGGGAATCTGTAGTGCAGGCAAAATCAGCAACGATTTCACGGTGGCTCTGAGATCTCTTCCATCTGAAGACCACCAGGTATCTGAAAAAATGCAGCCGGTGAAACCCCTGATTTTATCCCCAAAAACGTTTACGCCTCGTGACTTCTTTATTCAAGGGTTTCGCTAAATGTTTGCACAGGGACGAACGACCGGTCCAAAGCTCAAAACTGCAGCCACGTGTTTATTTGCCTTGTTATTTTGCCTCCAATATTTATTTACTCTTTAAAGTGCGCTCCAAGGACGGTAATATCGTATTATTTCGTTCAACAAAGTCTTTGATCGCAGGTATCTGTGTATGTCTAATGTGCACTGTGAGCCAACAGTCAACAGTCGGCCATTTTGGGCCGGGGCCTAACATTTCATTGCATCTCAGAATATGTTGTAATTTAATATGACTGCATTATTTAACATCAGGTTTTATTGTAAAATTCTGAGATCCAGGAAATGTAATGCTTTGTTAAAATATATTGGATTTTTTCCAAAATCCACCTAGAATTATTGCCACATGAATCTGTTTTTATGGATAAACTTATTCAAAAATCCATCAAAAGTTTGGTTATTTGAGTGTTTTAGTAGAGAAAATCATCATATATTACCCTTCTTCACTAATGAGAGAATTCCCCGATGTAAGGTGGTCGCCTTAAGATATCGACAAGTGTGGTAACCTTGCCAAAACTGATCTATTTTCCCCCAAATTATCAAAAACCCTGAAACCGACAGATTACAGTGCATTTCCAAGAGATTAGGTTAATATAAAAGCAAATTGGCTGAATGAATGGAAATCTCAACACTTGCAGAATACCTGATAATAAATAATAAATATATTTTCATTCATCTTAACAGGTAGTGGCTGTCGCTGCCCGGAACTTGGAGTCAGCGCAAGAGTTTGGTAAAAAGCACAGCATCCCTGTAACATATGGAAGCTACGAGGAATTGGCCCGAGATCCAAACATCGGTCTGTGAGCAAAATTGGTTAAAATTCTGTGACCAGGTTGTTATAAAAAAGTTGTGTATTTCTCTAGATGTGGTTTACATTGGTGTGATCCACCCATACCACCTGAAGGCATGCTTGCTCTTCATGGATGCCAAAAAAAATGTCTTATGCGAGAAACCTCTGGCCATGAACGCCAAAGAAGTGAAGGAGATCGTGGCATCGGCTAAGAGGAATGACGTCTTCCTCATGGAGGTGATTGCCATCTAAAATTTGAACCGTGAACAGTTGTACCGTTATATCAATCATCACAAAAAAAGGCACCCAAATCCAACATTTTTCTGATCCAGGCAGTATGGAGTCGATTCTTTCCAGCCTCAGTTGAGATCCGACGGATGCTCGCTCAGGGCGAGGTGGGCCAGGTGAAAATGGTTAGGGCCCAATTTGGCCAATCCCTCATGCATCTGCCGAGATCGATGGACAAGGAGCTGGGAGCGGGAACCATGCTGGACCTCGGTATTTACCCATTGCAGTTTGCCGTCATGGTGTATGGCGGAGAAATGCCAGAGAAAATCACTGCCGTGGGGGTCTGTACAGAGACTGGTATGTGAATTTATTATTTGTTGAAAAATTGTTCCCAAACACACAACCATAGCGTCAACTTGATTTCACGTGGGCCGCACCATTTTAGATATAATATTTAGATATTATTTTTTTTATAAATGGATTAAAAGAACTGGATTAAAATCCCTGAATATTCAATTTTTAATAGATCTAAAACAATGTTTATTTTAGCGTATTTTTAATATCTTTTTAGATTTAAAGAAAACATATTTTTGAACTGAAAACAGAAAAAAATATTTAAAAATTACAGTTATTGATTTAAAAGGGTTAAAATCAGGAAATTTAATATACATCAATACGCTTCATTTTAATTTGATCCTAAAATGGAAAGCACTCATGATTTACTTTCCCAGGCCACACAAAATGATGCGGCGGGCCAGATTTGGCCCCCGGGCCAACACTTTGACACGTCTAATATCATAGATAGTTATTTATTTTAAAAATAAAAACATACATAAAACCGAAAGAGTGTGCAAGCCACACGGTAAAACAGTTTAACATAGCAACGGTCACACTCCAATTGGCAATTCATACGATTAAATATTTTACATATTTATTGTGAATAAAATCCACCTGTGTCTTAAATGAGGTTAACTTTAATCACTTGTCTTTCCGTGCGAAAGCATTTTTGAAAGTGCCTCAGAATCTTTTCCGTGGCAAACTTCCAAGTCGTGCTTATTACATAAAATCTAAAAGGACAAAACCTGATTTTAATTTGATGTTAGCACAAATGACCTATTTTTCTATTTTATGTTTATTTACAGGTGTGGATGAAACCGTGGTGGTCACACTGATGTTTTCTAAAGGCCGCATGGCCGTCATCACAAGCTCTTCGGGTCTGGAACTGGACAATGACGCTGTTATCGTGGGTACCAAAGGCCACATAAAGGTACCACGTCCACCCTTGCTAAGACTTCATTTCAAACGTGTTTGGAATATTTTGCTCTATGCATTCGAACTGGAAATACAAGACTTAGTAATTAGAGATGAATGCTCACATTAGTAGTTTATGACTGAAAAGGTCATGACATAAATTTTCTGTTGCTTAGATCCCTGCTCACATGTGGTGCCCCACCTCCATGGTTGTCAATGGTAAAGAGAGTCATTATCCTCTACCAGAACCCGACTTGCCTCTCAATTTTCTCAACAGCACGGGAATGCGTTATGAGGCGGAGGCGGTGCGACAGTGTTTGCTCAAAGGTATCATGACAAACTCCCAAGTTCATTTGAAGCAATCAATTATACATTTTAACTGAAATAAACTGTCCCTTTGCCTGAGAACACACTTCTCAAATGCAACATTTAGCCAAATACAACCATATATTTGTAGTTATACTCATTTTCAATTAGATACAGTCACAGCTATTTTATTAAATAACTGTTAGGAGTGCTGAAATCAGATTTTTGCTTAATGCTTTCATAACCAATTGCATTCATTTGGGATTATTGACTGATTAGAAATGTTCGTTAACCAATTGTCAGACTGTTGTGCCTAATATAGTGGCTGGTGGGTGTATATATACTGTATTTTCACGACTATAAGGTGCACATAAAAGTCTTAAATTTTCTCCAAAAAAGACAGTGCGCCTTATAATCCATTGCGCTTCATATATGGACCAATACTAAAATTGTTATCACGATAAAATAAAATCAATCAGCTTTACGAAGCATAGAAGACAGCATTGGAATAGTAACGCTAGCCACTAGCTAGCTACTATTTGCCTGGCTGCGTCTATAAATGCGTCCTTTGTGTGTGTAAAATACAGAAATAGCACTCGGTACTGACACCGAGGCTAAAAATACGATGCGCCGTATAGTCGTGAAAATACGGTATATATATTTTTTTTATGGTGAGTACTGTTGTTGAATTTTTCTTTATTTATGCACTGCATTTTTTTCCACCACTGCAGGGCTTAAGGAGAGTTCTGTAATGTCCCACCATGACTCTCTTTTGCTGGCCAAAATTGAGGATGAAGTGCGTCAGCAGGTGGGCGTGGTCTACAGCCAAGACACACGCTAATGGCAAAGGAGCTCCCAGCAATAGTTGAGGGATTTTTGGCATCCAAAGTGAGGTAAAGTTAGGAGTTTTCTTCTGAAATACATTTCATTTTTTCAATCCAAGAGTAGCAAAAAATTACCTTAAAAATATTTTTGGACGAGAAATAATTTTTTCGCCAATATGACGTCCAATCAGCAGGTGTAATATTTTTCAAGGTCTCTACAAAGAAGGAATTATTATAGTTGTTATTATATTTATGATTTTTTTAATTCTCACTTAGAGATTTACATAGATAATTTATCCGTGACGGATATCAATTTTTTTTCGAGGTTATCTTCGAGAGATTCAATGTAATAGTAATAGATTATTTTTGAAACCATTGCCAAATAAAACTTGATGAAGTAAATTGTTTTTTTTTTAAGTTAAGAGTAATACTACAGTTTTTTCAATTTGTATTAATTTCTATATGTATATTGTATTCTGAATATTTAATACGGCATTTGAAAATTGCCAAAACATTAAACCTTATCACTTCCATGTAAACGTTAGTATGCAGATTAGAAGGCAAATTTAACGACATAATCACTGTTTACTTTCTGTCACATTTCTCGGCATCCTTCCCTTTTATTTCCGATGAAGACAAAACATTTCACGTTGAATTAAAACATGTCAAGTCTTGTTTAGAAATGATTGACAACAAGTGTAAGCCTTGTTATTTTTACTGCATGATGGAAATGAGCATACACTTGTGGCTCAGGGTATTTTTCCACTTAGCAGCTTTTTTTGCATTGCCGGATGTTATGTAAGTTTTCTTGCGTGTAGTTTGACTCTGCAATCAAAACCCCCTTTTTTGCCACCCTCCTACTTTTTTTTGTTTGTTTAACCCTTTATCAACATACCTTTTCACATTTTGTGCATTTATATATGTATATACTCCATATATACACTGTGCATAGATTTTTACTGGATGTATACATTTATATTAGGTCTATTAAAAACGACAATAACAACACAATTTACGTGAGGTGTACAAATGGAAAATCCCCAAACATGTGATGAAGTGGGCATGAAATAAGAGACTTTCTGACGTTTGCAATCAGCAACCCAATTGAATCGTATGAAAGCAGATCACATTGGCGGTCAACTGGAATTTCCTGTTGTGCCAGACTGGATGACACGCTCACTCATAAGTCAAGAGTTTTTTGTTGCAGCCCCTTAGTTTTGGAAGGCACTCAGAACATCTCCAACATGGCAACCAGGTGGGGAATATGCAGCGCCGGCAAGATCAGTCATGACTTCATGGTGGCGATGAAAACACTTCCACCCGAAGACCACCAGGTAAATCTTCATGTTCTGATACTCATTTTAAAAGTATTATTATGATGGGTTTTTTTTGCATTTTTTGCCAATTTGTTAATTACTACTATGAGCAAGTTTAAACTTGTTGTTTAAGTGTGCACTGGTACTTAATCTTGATCTCTAGGCAATTTAAAATTTGTTTCCATAATTTAATTAACACTCTGTTAGAGGACCTGTCAAAATATTTCCCCATCGTGAAGAATGCTTTTAATTCTAGTGAACTCTTGATCACTTAAAGCCATTGCAAGATTGTTCATTCATATTTTTAATTCTAATCGCTTTAATATTTTTTGCATAATGGAGTGAATGACAACAGTGCAATTTTGCATATTGGATCATTTTTTATTAATAATTATAATCAGGGCTATTCATGGCTATTTGTTAGGCATGATATGGTGTGTTTCTGAAAGAGACAAATGTTTATTTTTTGCTATATACGATGATATCACAAAGTACAAAGCATATGCTGAAAGTGAAATTATTGCACCGTTAATTAAACAAAAAACATTGAAGTCAAAGCATTTGTATTTTTAGATTTTGATGGAAAACTCAGTCATAGTCATGTTCATTTCGAAAACTGGCTATGAGCTAACTTAGTTTCTAGTTTGTTTGTTTTTACATCAAAACTTGAAAATTACAGTCAAATAAGTTAAGTTGAAATTCCAAATTCTGTTGACTCTTTGGAAAGAGGTTTATAATGCAATTTCCATAATTATGTTTAGAATCCATGCATTTTGATACAATATATACATTTGAATTCTGACAGTTTTAGATTTATAGAAAGCAATGTTCAAAACGAACATGAATAAATTCCAAGTTCAAGTCTCAGCCCAAACATAATTCCAATGCAATGAGAACATGTTGGTGTCTTTTGCCTTTGCTTTGAGGTCCCATTTAATCTTGAAGCTGATTTTAAATCTGGAAGAAATGGCTTTAAAATGAATTTTAAGAATATTTTTGACAATGCCAGGCTGTTGCTGTGGCTGCACGAAGCTTAGAGGATGCCAAAAAGTTTGCCAAAAGGCACAATATCCCTCAAGCATATGGCAGCTATGAGGAGTTAGCCAAAGATCCAAACATTGGTAGGTGTTTTCATTTTTTTTTCTAAATGGCTCCACTATGTGCTTTGTTGGCATGCATTCCACTCACGACTCTTTGTGTGCAGATGTTGTGTACATCGGCACGATCCAGACCAATCACCTGAACTCCTGCTTGCTCTTCCTGAACGCCAAGAAGCCCGTCCTATGCGAAAAGTCCTTGGCCATGACGACGAAGGAAGTCAAGGAGATCTTGGCCTGCGCCAAGAAGAACAACGTCTTCCTCATGGAGGTAATGTTGCCAAATCAAAGTTAAACTGCACATATTTTGCCTGGAGAATCTTCTTTCTAGAAGGCAGACATAACTACAACATACTGTTTTTATTTTCTTTTCCAGGCCATTTGGGCTAGATTCTTCCCAGCCTACCGAGAGGTCAGACGACTGATTGCTCAGGGAGAGATTGGCGACGTGAAGATGGTCCGGTCCGAGTTCGGTCTGTCGGTGCTTCCTCTGCCAAGGTTGGAACTGAAGGAACTGGGCGGAGGAGCGCTGCTGGACATTGGCCTTTACCCTCTGCAGTTCTCCCTCATGGTGTACGGCGGGGAGAAGCCCGAGAGTATCAAAACCGAGGGTGTCATCCTAGATACAGGTAATGTGGCGTGATTGGATGTTTGGTTGCTGGTCTTTTGGTTCTGGTCCCTGTTGGTCGCCGTTTGGGTTTAAGGGTTAGGGTTTAAGGGTTGGGGTTTAAGGGTTGGGGTTTAAGGGTCGGGGTTTAAGGGTCGGGGTTTAAGGGTCGGGGTTTAAGGGTCGGGGTTTAAGGGTCGGGGTTTAAGGGTCGGGGTTTAAGGGTCGGGTTTAAGGGTCGGGTTTAAGGGTCGGGGTTTAAGGGTCGGGGTTTAAGGGTCGGGGTTTAAGGGTCGGGGTTTAAGGGTCGGGGTTTAAGGGTGGGGGTTTAAGGGTGGGGGTTTAAGGGTCACGGTATAAGGGTCACGGTTTAAGGGTTAGGAACCCTAATGCTAACGGCGACCAAAACGTCCGAGCACCGTAATGTGGGGATTTCTTTTGCTTAAATAGATGATGATAGCGGATGATTGGTCAGGGTGTCGGCCTCACAGTTATGGGGCCAAGTTCAGAAAATGATTTTTTTTTTCTCCAGGAGTGGACGAGACCTTGGTGGTGACCTTCAAGTTCACCAATAACAGGATGGCTGTGTTCACCAGCTCCTCAGGCCTGCAACTTCAAAATGATGCCATCATCGTGGGAACCAAGGGGTTAATCCGGGTATGTTTAAAACGGCTACACCTACTCAACTTGCACGCATCTCTTCTGACGTTCCCGACAATAGGTTTTTATACTTCTAGGTACCTTTGCGCTTTCAGAATGGTGCTAAACAAGTTTGTCTATCATTTCCCTTTGATCACGTCTGCTTTATTTGTTCAGTTCCCGACACACATGTGGTGCCCTGAGGTCATGGTGGTGAATGGGAAGGAAACCAAGTACCCGCTCCCGGAACCTCACTTGCCGCTCAACTTTGTTCACAGCACGGGGCTGCGTTATGAGGCGGAGGAGGTCCGACAGTGTTTGCTTAAAGGTACTAATACACATATGACTAAGTATGGTAAGGCTTTGTTACTAAACAAATGGCATAGTATAGTAAGGCTTTGTTACTAAACAAATGGCATAGTATAGTAAGGCTTTTTCTCTTTAAAAAACGACATAGTATAGTAAGGCTTTTTCTCTTTAAAAAACGACATAATATAGTAAGGCTTTTTCTCTTTAAAAAACGACATAGTATAGTAAGGCTTTTTCTCTTTAAAAAACGACATAGTATAGTAAGGCTTTTTCTCTTTAAAAAACGACATAGTATAGTAAGGCTTTTTCTCTTTAAAAAACGACATAGTATAGTAAGGCTTTTTCTCTTTAAAAAACGACATAGTATAGTAAGGCTTTTTCTCTTTAAAAAACGACATAGTATAGTAAGGCTTTTTCTCTTTAAAAAACGACATAGTATAGTAAGGCTTTTTCTCTTTAAAAAACGACATAGTATAGTAAGGCTTTTTCTCTTTAAAAAACGACATAGTATAGTAAGGCTTTTTTCTTCTAAAGAAGAACGACAGAGTATAGTAAGGCTTTTTCTCTTTAAAAAACGACATAGTATAGTAAGGCTTTTTCTCTTTAAAAAACGACATAGTATAGTAAGGCTTTTTCTCTTTAAAAAACGACATACTATAGTAAGGCTTTTTCTCTTTAAAAAACGACATAGTATAGTAAGGCTTTTTCTCTTTAAAAAAACGACATAGTATAGTAAGGCTTTTTTCTTCTAAAGAAGAACGATAGAGTATAGTAAGGCTTTTTCTATTTAAAAAACGACATAGTATAGTAAGGCTTTTTCTCTTTAAAAAAACGACATAGTATAGTAAGGCTTTTTTCTTCTAAAGAAGAACGATAGAGTATAGTAAGGCTTTTTCTATTTAAAAAACGACATATTATAGTAAGGCTTTTTTCTTCTAAAGAAGAACAATAGAGTATAGTAAGGCTTTTTCTCTATAAAAAACGACATAGTATAGTAAGGCTTTTTTCTTCTGAAGAAGAACAATAGAGTATAGTAAGGCTTTTTCTCTTTAAAAAACGACATAGTATAGTAAGGCTTTTTCTCTTTAAAAAACGACATAGTATAGTAAGGCTTTTTCTCTTTAAAAAACGACATAGTATAGTAAGGCTTTTTCTCTTTAAAAAACGACATAGTATAGTAAGGCTTTTTCTCTTTAAAAAACGACATAGTATAGTAAGGCTTTTTTCTTCTAAAGAAGAACGACAGAGTATAGTAAGGCTTTTTCTCTTTAAAAAACGACATAGTATAGTAAGGCTTTTTCTCTTTAAAAAACGACATAGTATAGTAAGGCTTTTTCTCTTTAAAAAACGACATAGTATAGTAAGGCTTTTTCTCTTTAAAAAATGACATAGTATAGTAAGGCTTTTTCTCTTTAAAAAAACGACATAGTATAGTAAGGCTTTTTTCTTCTAAAGAAGAACGATAGAGTATAGTAAGGCTTTTTCTATTTAAAAAACGACATATTATAGTAAGGCTTTTTTCTTCTAAAGAAGAACAATAGAGTATAGTAAGGCTTTTTCTCTATAAAAAACGACATAGTATAGTAAGGCTTTTTTCTTCTGAAGAAGAACGATAGAGTATAGTAAGGCTTTTTCTCTTTAAAAAACGACATAGTATAGTAAGGCTTTTTCTCTTTAAAAAACGACATAGTATAGTAAGGCTTTTTCTCTTTAAAAAACGACATAGTATAGTAAGGCTTTTTCTCTTTAAAAAACGACATAGTATAGTAAGGCTTTTTCTCTTTAAAAAACGACATAGTATAGTAAGGCTTTTTTCTTCTAAAGAAGAACGACAGAGTATAGTAAGGCTTTTTCTCTTTAAAAAACGACATAGTATAGTAAGGCTTTTTCTCTTTAAAAAACGACATAGTATAGTAAGGCTTTTTCTCTTTAAAAAACGACATAGTATAGTAAGGCTTTTTCTCTTTAAAAAACGACATAGTATAGTAAGGCTTTTTCTCTTTAAAAAAACGACATAGTATAGTAAGGCTTTTTTCTTCTAAAGAAGAACGATAGAGTATAGTAAGGCTTTTTCTATTTAAAAAACGACATAGTATAGTAAGGCTTTTTCTCTTTAAAAAACGACATAGTATAGTAAGGCTTTTTCTCTTTAAAAAACGACATAGTATAGTAAGGCTTTTTCTCTTTAAAAAACGACATACTATAGTAAGGCTTTTTCTCTTTAAAAAACGACATAGTATAGTAAGGCTTTTTCTCTTTAAAAAAACGACATAGTATAGTAAGGCTTTTTTCTTCTAAAGAAGAACGATAGAGTATAGTAAGGCTTTTTCTATTTAAAAAACGACATATTATAGTAAGGCTTTTTTCTTCTAAAGAAGAACAATAGAGTATAGTAAGGCTTTTTCTCTATAAAAAACGACATAGTATAGTAAGGCTTTTTTCTTCTGAAGAAGAACGATAGAGTATAGTAAGGCTTTTTCTCTTTAAAAAACGACATAGTATAGTAAGGCTTTTTCTCTTTAAAAAACGACATAGTATAGTAAGGCTTTTTCTCTTTAAAAAACGACATAGTATAGTAAGGCTTTTTCTCTTTAAAAAACGACATAGTATAGTAAGGCTTTTTCTCTTTAAAAAACGACATAGTATAGTAAGGCTTTTTTCTTCTAAAGAAGAACGACAGAGTATAGTAAGGCTTTTTCTCTTTAAAAAACGACATAGTATAGTAAGGCTTTTTCTCTTTAAAAAACGACATAGTATAGTAAGGCTTTTTCTCTTTAAAAAACGACATAGTATAGTAAGGCTTTTTCTCTTTAAAAAACGACATAGTATAGTAAGGCTTTTTCTCTTTAAAAAAACGACATAGTATAGTAAGGCTTTTTTCTTCTAAAGAAGAACGATAGAGTATAGTAAGGCTTTTTCTATTTAAAAAACGACATAGTATAGTAAGGCTTTTTCTCTTTAAAAAACGACATAGTATAGTAAGGCTTTTTCTCTTTAAAAAACGACATAGTATAGTAAGGCTTTTTCTCTTTAAAAAACGACATACTATAGTAAGGCTTTTTCTCTTTAAAAAACGACATAGTATAGTAAGGCTTTTTCTCTTTAAAAAAACGACATAGTATAGTAAGGCTTTTTTCTTCTAAAGAAGAACGATAGAGTATAGTAAGGCTTTTTCTATTTAAAAAACGACATATTATAGTAAGGCTTTTTTCTTCTAAAGAAGAACAATAGAGTATAGTAAGGCTTTTTCTCTATAAAAAACGACATAGTATAGTAAGGCTTTTTTCTTCTGAAGAAGAACGATAGAGTATAGTAAGGCTTTTTCTCTTTAAAAAACGACATAGTATAGTAAGGCTTTTTCTCTTTAAAAAACGACATAGTATAGTAAGGCTTTTTCTCTTTAAAAAACGACATAGTATAGTAAGGCTTTTTCTCTTTAAAAAACGACATAGTATAGTAAGGCTTTTTTCTTCTAAAGAAGAACGACAGAGTATAGTAAGGCTTTTTCTCTTTAAAAAACGACATAGTATAGTAAGGCTTTTTCTCTTTAAAAAACGACATAGTATAGTAAGGCTTTTTCTCTTTAAAAAACGACATAGTATAGTAAGGCTTTTTCTCTTTAAAAAACGACATAGTATAGTAAGGCTTTTTCTCTTTAAAAAAACGACATAGTATAGTAAGGCTTTTTTCTTCTAAAGAAGAACGATAGAGTATAGTAAGGCTTTTTCTATTTAAAAAACGACATAGTATAGTAAGGCTTTTTTCTTCTAAAGAAGAACAATAGAGTATAGTAAGGCTTTTTCTCTATAAAAAACGACATAGTATAGTAAGGCTTTTTCTCTATAAAAAACGACATAGTATAGTAAGGCTTTTTTCTTCTGAAGAAGAACGATAGAGTATAGTAAGGCTTTTTCTCTTTAAAAAACGACATAGTATAGTAAGGCTTTTTCTCTTTAAAAAACGACATAGTATAGTAAGGCTTTTTCTCTTTAAAAAACGACATAGTATAGTAAGGCTTTTTCTCTTTAAAAAACGACATAGTATAGTAAGGCTTTTTCTCTTTAAAAAACGACATAGTATAGTAAGGCTTTTTCTCTTTAAAAAACGACATAGTATAGTAAGGCTTTTTCTCTTTAAAAAACGACATAGTATAGTAAGGCTTTTTCTCTTTAAAAAACGACATAGTATAGTAAGGCTTTTTCTCTTTAAAAAACGACATAGTATAGTAAGGCTTTTTCTCTTTAAAAAACGACATAGTATAGTAAGGCTTTTTCTCTTTAAAAAACGACATAGTATAGTAAGGCTTTTTTCTTCTAAAGAAGAACGATAGAGTATAGTAAGGCTTTTTCTCTTTAAAAAACGACATAGTATAGTAAGGCTTTTTCTCTTTAAAAAACGACATAGTATAGTAAGGCTTTTTCTCTTTAAAAAACGACTTAGTATAGTAAGGCTTTTTCTCTTTAAAAAACGACATAGTATAGTAAGGCTTTTTTCTTCTAAAGAGGAACGACAGAGTATAGTAAGGCTTTTTCTCTTTAAAAAACGACATAGTATAGTAAGGCTTTTTCTCTTTAAAAAACGACATAGTATAGTAAGGCTTTTTCTCTTTAAAAAACGACATACTATAGTAAGGCTTTTTCTCTTTAAAAAACGACATAGTATAGTAAGGCTTTTTCTCTTTAAAAAAACGACATAGTATAGTAAGGCTTTTTTCTTCTAAAGAAGAACGATAGAGTATAGTAAGGCTTTTTCTATTTAAAAAACGACATAGTATAGTAAGGCTTTTTCTATTTAAAAAACGACATAGTATAGTAAGGCTTTTTCTCTTTAAAAAACGACATAGTATAGTAAGGCTTTTTCTCTTTAAAAAACGACATAGTATAGTAAGGCTTTTTCTCTTTAAAAAACGACATAGTATAGTAAGGCTTTTTCTCTTTAAAAAACGACATAGTATAGTAAGGCTTTTTTCTTCTAAAGAAGAACGATAGAGTATAGTAAGGCTTTTTCTCTTTAAAAAACGACATAGTATAGTAAGGCTTTTTCTCTTTAAAAAACGACATAGTATAGTAAGGCTTTTTCTCTTTAAAAAACGACATAGTATAGTAAGGCTTTTTCTCTTTAAAAAACGACATAGTATAGTATGGCTTTTTCTCTTTAAAAAACGACATAGTATAGTAAGGCTTTTTTCTTCTAAAGAAGAACGATAGAGTATAGTAAGGCTTTTTCTCTTTAAAAAACGACATAGTATAGTAAGGCTTTTTCTCTTTAAAAAACGACATAGTATAGTAAGGCTTTTTCTCTTTAAAAAACGACATAGTATAGTAAGGCTTTTTCTCTTTAAAAAACGACATAGTATAGTAAGGCTTTTTCTCTTTAAAAAACGACATAGTATAGTAAGGCTTTTTTCTTCTAAAGAAGAACGATAGAGTATAGTAAGGCTTTTTCTCTTTAAAAAACGACATAGTATAGTAAGGCTTTTTCTCTTTAAAAAACGACATAGTATAGTAAGGCTTTTTCTCTTTAAAAAACGACATAGTATAGTAAGGCTTTTTCTCTTTAAAAAACGACATAGTATAGTAAGGCTTTTTCTCTTTAAAAAACGACATAGTATAGTAAGGCTTTTTCTCTTTAAAAAACGACATAGTATAGTAAGGCTTTTTCACTTTAAAAAAACGACATAGTATAGTAAGGCTTTTTTCTTCTAAAGAAGAACGATAGAGTATAGTAAGGCTTTTTCTCTTTAAAAAACGACATAGTATAGTAAGGCTTTTTCTCTTTAAAAAACGACATAGTATAGTAAGGCTTTTTCTCTTTAAAAAACGACATAGTATAGTAAGGTTTTTTCTCTTTAAAAAACGACATAGTATAGTAAGGCTTTTTTCTTCTAAAGAAGAACGATAGAGTATAGTAAGGCTTTTTCTCTTTAAAAAACGACATAGTATAGTAAGGCTTTTTCTCTTTAAAAAACGACATAGTATAGTAAGGCTTTTTCTCTTTAAAAAACGACATAGTATAGTAAGGCTTTTTCTCTTTAAAAAACGACATAGTATAGTAAGGCTTTTTCTCTTTAAAAAACGACATAGTATAGTAAGGCTTTTTCTCTTTAAAAAACGACATAGTATAGTAAGGCTTTTTCTCTTTAAAAAACGACATAGTATAGTAAGGCTTTTTCTCTTTAAAAAACGACATAGTATAGTAAGGCTTTTTCTCTTTAAAAAACGACATAGTATAGTAAGGCTTTTTCTCTTTAAAAAACGACATAGTATAGTAAGGCTTTTTCTCTTTAAAAAACGACATAGTATAGTAAGGCGTTTTCTCTTTAAAAAACGACATAGTATAGTAAGTCTTTTTTTCTATAAAAAACAACAAAATATAGTAAGGCTTTAAAAAAAAGAAAGACAATGTATAGTATGACTTTTCCCCCTAAAAACTCTAGTTAGATTTCTGTCTGGTCAGTGGCCTAACTCATAAGTGCTTTACCCTTCCCTCTGGTGACCTGGGTTCAATTCCCACTCAGTGCACTTGTGAGCAGTTTGCCCTGTGATTGTCACAAGAATTTGGCACAGCCAGAATGTTGATGTGCCCCCAAC